>NW_025849492.1:193576-204595 GCF_002878395.1 Capsicum annuum
ATGTACAACATCCATTTCATAAAAGAAAATGGAGAAACAAAATTTGATACGCAAATATGGTCATTAACTCTGGGTTTCAAAACATAAGAAAGAAAAATTGTCTTTCAAAACACCTGAATAAGATCTGACTCAGTCAGCGAAATCTCTACTACATCTCAAAACCATTCCATAATCTGGGACAAGGACCCACTAGACCAAAACCATATCTAATAATTGATGTCTAAAAATAAACAGGCCTTCTGGAATAAAGAAGGCTCACCAACTGGACACTGCAACTCTGTCTGGTAAAATCTATTACTTTTCTGGACCACTAGACTGAACCTCAGAACCTGGAGAGAGAGGGGTCAATACAGATGTACTGGTAAACAAAATAATCCAAATAAAAGTTTTTATTAAAGTAAAATAGTGGAGAGCAATTTGTTAAAACATCATACATAAACAGTTCTCAAAAAAAATGGGCACTTTCTTAAAATCATAAGTAATTCTTGTCAATGCACTTTCTGTTCTTTGTATTACTTCTGAGATAGGTGGCACTCCCCTATAAATCTAATATTCCACGGGCTATATGGAATCCATCATTTACTCGGCGGGGAAGCCCCCAACCCAAGTATGCCGCAAGGGTTGGAGTCTCTGATTCTGATATGCCACACGGCACTAGGCCAACGTAATATAAAATACCCAGATCGGCAAATCACATTTTTAGGCAAAAGAGTTATCTGAACTAGTTCCCTCTGAAGGGAACCACCTAACATCTCTTTATGCCATATTTTAGCCTTTTCTGAACATGCATCGTTCTTCAATTATTAAACATAAAAGTCTAATTTATGAATTAGTCAAAGTCTGTTATGGCATTGTCTGAGTTGGTATCATCACACCAAGACTTGCAAGTCGTTATTCTGAGCTATATATGATTATTTCATTCTAAAACAATGTTTAGGCCACTTAATCATGCATATAGTGTAAGAAGAGTCATATCTCAAATCATAAGTCAAATATCATGCAAAGGCTTTCCATTCATTCAACAATTTCAATAAGTAGTGGCAAACTACTTAAAAATATTCTTGAAGTTTCTTTGTTTATCAATCTCAACATTTAAAGTCATTAAAACATTCGTCTCTCCCATTCTTAATCATCATGAATTTCACATAAGACAAATAGTATCTTGAATCATTCTGTAAACCATGAAATGTAAGGATTCATAACTTGTAAATCAAATAATAAAGCAATGGAAGAGGGAGATTATATATTTCATGCTCTCGATTCATAATTGACGGTTTTCAATGCGTACGTACAAATATAATATTCAAATCAATTTGGGGGAAGGCCTAAAGACCAAAACAATATTATCAAAGCTTCTAAAACATTAATTATATTCATAAAATCAAAAACCCCTTTCTTAAAATCATGATTTCTATACCCATGTGATTTTAGGAAAAACCATACATACCTCGATTAAGAAGAATAATGGATTATCCTTGAAGTCTACAATTTGGGGATTCCAAATCTCCAATCAGTTATGAAAACCCATGGTTGAATCTTGAGTTTCTTGGAGGAGAAGTATATGAACTAGGGTTTTTGTTTTGAGGGAAATCTTGAGAATGTCGTATATTATGCTAGTAGAGTTCTAAATCTCGTGTTTGGATGTTTTAAGAGACTTGGAAAAAGTCCAAACCCTTGTTAACTTCTGTACGAAATTGGAAAAATTTAAACTGGGAACCCGATCTTATGGGACACCTCTACGTGCCACTATCGCGGTGGCTCACTAGAAATTGACGAATGGGAATTTGGCCCACTCCGCGATGTGCAACCATCACGGAATCTTACTGGAAATTTACCATCATAATTTAAACCATCTTCGCGATGCGCTAAGGACAAGAATAATGGTGTTTTATGACTAGGACTTAAAAAAGCCATAACTCCTTCACCGAGTGTCCGTTTTGGACAAATCTTATGTCTACAGAAAAATCATTCAATTCCCCACACTACTAAAATGATTAACATGCCATATTTGCATAGGATTTAGGGCGTTTGGATCATCTATGAACAGAAATGATGATTTTCATTCTAGCCCAAAATGTGCGGTGTTACATTATCTCTCCCTTGGGATCTTTTGTCCCCGAATGATGGGTAGGAACGTTGATACTTAAAGGTATAGAATAACGCGAACCTGATGTGTCTTCTAAGAAAGAATATAATAGATCTAAAACATTTAAGCTTCTATCACAAAATTGAATTCTAAGCTTACTTTCCCTTACTTGTTTTAAGGAGTTGATTCATTCTGAGAGTTTAGGATACCCCCCCCCCTCCCCCTTCTCCTATGCGTTTCTGCTCAAATCACACACATTGTATTTGGAAGTGATAACTTATGAAAGTATGAACAATAAGGCAATAAGATTAAGATCGTACAAAGGTATTAAACTTTCTGTGGTAAAATAGCTGAAAAAATTTGAGATTATGTGCGGGACTCTTATGAACTGAGTCATGACTAAATAATTGTATCTCAAACATGATGCTTGGACTGAACTGAGTTCACAACTTTCACGGATGAAATAGATTATCTTTTGGGATGGTCATACGCATTGAACTTCAGATAGTAGGACCGGGTGAAAAGGTGGAAAACTACAGTAACTTGTCTGCCTGACAGCTAAACTGAATTATGTGGGACACTTATACTTAACTGGAGCATCTCGTCAACACTCTTTCTAGAAAAGTTCTAGAAACGTCAGGGAGCAAAGAATCTGTGACACATAAAACTTCAACTAACCTTGACACCTATTAAAGACTCGGTCTCAATCTTACTCCACAATTTCCGCATTAACTCAAATAAGAATACAACCATCTTTCATCAACAAGAAATGTTTACTCTTTCCCATCTAAACACTATTTATCATCACTATCTGGACCTAAGGAAAAAGGTCACAGAAAAATTGGAATACCGAAATCCGAAACATAAGGGGAGTACTAAGCATAACTTGCCCTACTGAGGCGTGAGGAATAGAGCACTCACGGGATGGACTCATTGAAAAGATGTAATATGAGGATGTACTTGAAATAAATCTGAATTTTCACTGTTCGTTAAGAGTATCACATGTCCACAAGAGTCATGAACTGCATGATTGGAATTTTTGGAATTCATAACTTACGGAAAGCGATTCTGACTGCTAAACAAACGGGTAACTCATCATACTATGAACTAGGAGAGTACCTGATTCCTTATCATATGCCTAAACACAAGCTATGATCATGAAGCTGGACATAAAGCATGAGTATGTATCGGAGTAGCTGAAGTAAACTGCTAAAATAAGAATAGATGAAGCAGCATTCTTTCTCATGATCAATTCCACAACTTACTGACACATCTATTATCATCTGAAACTTAACTTGGTTACTCGTTCTATCATCCACCCCTTAGATTAAAGCCACTACTCTAAGTATGTGAACCATTATATACACTCTGGTATAAACTATAATTACTTTACTCTAGAGTCGGGGATATAATAGTACACATAAAACTAAACATACCATGTAAGATAGTATCTTTATGTATAACAACAAATGCTAAATCCTACTTCTAAGTTTCAACCCTTAGGTTTCTATATCACCAAAAGTCATCATATAACAACTTAAACATTCACCAACTAAAATTATTCTAACACTAAACATTGCTATCTCCAAACCTTTATTGGACCGTACCACTTTTTTCATAGTCTACCAGCATCACGACTTCAAAATTATATCTCTATACTATGAGAATCAAGATCATATCAACAAGCATAACATTATCTATTAAAACTCCCTAAATTGGATATTTAGAACACCATATACCATTTAACTAGTGTTTCACCATCTTGCAACTCAACGGCACCACTAGCCATACAAAACATGTAATAGCCATAGAAAAATACTCCAACCTCATATCACCTTGGCATACTTCTACTTCATACATGCAACATCATACTTCATTACGAACCAAATAAACTTAATCTCTTGCATGCACTGGTCAAGCCTATTAGATCGCTTCCATAAAACTAGTTTCATTAACAAAGAAATAATAACATCCACCGTCATGAAATCACTGCTATTGTAATGCCCCAATTTTTTGAACCGGAATGCTACACAGTGCTCATGACCCCGAGGGACCATAAGCTAACCCATGACTTATATCTGTACCTGTAAACTGCATAATATATATATATATATATATATATATATAATACAGAATAATGGCCTATAGGCCATAAGGTTCAAACTGAATATCAAACATCTGGTGGGGTATAAATACCTAAAAATAACCCAAAATACTATCTGAAAATATGATAGTCTAGAAAGCCTCTAACTGCCTAAATAGGGATTTGATGGGACATGTCCCTAACTAACTCTGATACCTAAATATAACCGAGTAGTGCAATGATGAAACAGAATAATATGTCCTCGCATGATGAGGGCTCACCACTGACTTTGAAACCTAAAACTAATAAACTACTGCTACTATGGATCTCGTGTCCAAACCTATGGTATAACATAAAAGAAAGAACCATAGCGCAAATGCGTTAGTACAACTGAGAGTACTGCGTATACGAGTGCGGTAGGCAATATGCAATGGGTTACATGCGAGACCAATCTTAAATAACTGACTAATATGAACATGAGAGTATATGCAAAATTATAAGACTGAGACTGATATCGTGATACATGTATACTGAATCTGATCTAACATGGTACTGATAACTGATAACTGATATAACATGGGTGACTGTGTCAGATAGTCCTAATTCTTATGGAACTAGTTGAGTTCTGTACTGTATCTATATTGACTGTATCTGACAGTCCTGAAGTTTGAAGAACTATCTGGGTTCTTTTACTGATGCTGAGACTGAAACTGTAGGAAGTAGTAGCTTAACCAACATGCCCCATGTATGCTAATATAGCTGAACTGGGGTCTAATCCTTGCCCTAATTAGAAGGGTTTTAATACCATTCCACGGGTAAAGACAAGCTGTGAGTGACCCTCAAATCTGGCAGTGTCCCCAAAAGAGAACGGCGGATGTCTTCCTTATAAACCTTCAAGCAGGCAGTGTTGATGTCTCAACCTATGCTGGCTACATAGGTATAGAATGCAAGGATTGCTTCTAGGAATAACACCCTCATTTGAAGAAAGTGAGTTTCCATCCTTGGGCTCACTCGGTGATAACTTCTACACCCATCTGAAGTGACTGAACATGATTGACTAAACTGTACATGAGCTGAGTCTCCTGGATTCCGTTGACTGACGAAATGCTACTGAAGATCATGAGATTTCTAAGACTTCCTGAGTCACATTACTAACTGAATTTTATGGAACATGGCTAGACTAAAGATATCGTGACAAGATGACATGGCTCTAGGCACACAACTATATTTTTCTGGTACAAGTACACCCAGGACTCGATGGAAGGAAACTGACACACATGACAGACTTGTTCATAGGAATAAAGTCCACAATTCACAATATCATAAGTAGGGGATTTAATACTACACATGGTTCTCAATATTTCATCGGTAGGAGGGGATACATTCAACTTGGAAGTACTTTCTTAACTTCAACATCATATTCACTACATATCACAACCACAATACATATCAATAATGTGGAATTCATGTAGAATCATAAGGCATAGAGCATGGACTTTTTACTTGGTACTCTTAAGTCATGAAAACATGATTATTATTATTCTAGGCATTTCGTCAAACAGCTTGCATGCACAATTTAGGCATAGGTGAAACTATAAGATTTTACATCATGAACAACCAAGTTTTACATATTTTCAACTCACATGGTGTCATAGATTCATAATAACACATAAAGATTCCCACTTGGGAATCATTCAACATCAACAACTTTATTATCAACATCTTACCGTATAGATATTATAAATAACTAATTTCATAGATTTCAACTTACATACTAACATAGCTTCATGAAAATACATAGAGATCCTAACTTGAAACCATACAACATGAACATAACCATACCACATCAAAGTATTCACAATACATGATTTAAAACTTGATTCTTCAGATCCATGGATGAAAGGAATCAATGATTGAACACTACACATACTTTAGTAGGAAGATTCTTGATGATTAACGATGAAATCCTTTGAACTTGGGTCTTTAAATTAAACCCCTTTCTCTTGTTCTTGAGAGAAAATAATGAAAAGGGATATTTTATTGTCCAAATGAGCCATAATACTGTGTTTGTGTGTATATATAGGGTGGGGAGAAAGACAAAAATACCCCTTAGGAAAGGTAGAAACACGCAGTTGTCCCCCTGTTGACAGTTTTGATATACTGAAGTAAATTGATCATGAATATTTACTCCAACGTTGGATTTGGATGAAACCAATTGCATTTGAAATAAGACTCAAAGATATTTATATTGATATATAGCATCCATCCCATTTAATTATATAGAGAGAGTTATGATCATTTAAAGTTTACCCTAAAATTTTGGCGTGAAATGTGCCCGGAATGCGGGAGAATTTCAAACCAGTGAGTTCAGCCACTGGAATACGCCCAAAATACGTTCTAAATATGACCAAGCCATATTGCGGTCTTTCCCTATCACAACACAACTTGAAAATTAAAAAACGTAAGTCAGGAAGGTCGCCAAATAAATCCCCGAAGTTCGGAGGCTTGAAATATGACTAGTGTTGAACACTTAGCAAAAATTCTTCTAAGTATTGGATTTTCTTATCAAGCCTTAAGGAACTTAGTTAGACTTAAAATTTTATGGGGTCTTACAATATCTCCCCCTTGGGAACATTCGTCCTCGAATGAGACTTGACTGGGAGGAGAGAGAAGACTATCTGAACATGAATGACTGAAACATGATCTTGTGAATGACATGACTAATAAACTGAATACATATACTGAACATGCATATTTGATGCATGATTGATGAGCTGAATTAATGCATATCTGATACATAATTATATAACTAAACTGATACATGAATGCATGACTGAATATACAATGGTAATAGATACCAAATTTATAATGGGAACATGAGCATGAATTTGGATATCGAATTTGGAACTGAAATCTGGACATGAAACTGAATAAGATTATGAAAAACTGTTACCTTGAGCTAGATTTGAGTTTGCAGAGAAGAGGTGAGGGTACTTGGTTCGCATGTCTGCTTCTTTTTCCCAAGTAGCTCCCTCTACGGACTAGTTCCGCCAAAGAACTTTAACTAGAGGGATTTCTTTGTTCCTCAGTCAACAAATCTGATAGTCTAGGATTTTTACCGGAATTTCCTTATAAGAGAGGCTGTTATAAACATAAACACTCTGAAAAGTGACTACAATTACTGGGTCACCTATGCACTTCTTGAGAGAAGAGACATGGAAGACTGGATGAACTGACGCTAGATCTGAAGGCAACTCGAGCTCATAAGCTACCTTGCCGAAATGACTGAGAATCTTGAAGGGATCGATATATTGGGGATTGAGTTTCTTTTCCTTGCTAAATCTTTTCACTTCTTTCATAGGAGAGATATTTATATAGATAAAGTCATTAATCTCGAACTTGAGATCCATTTAGTGAAAAGCATGAATAGGAAACGGAGAACATGGTTGAGTCTAAAATGTGATGCCTGAACTAAATACTATGAATTGGATATTGTTACTAAGTTGCATCATAGGACATGGACTGAGTATCATAAAATGCACTGAGCCAATGAGTACCTGGCTTTTGACTGAGTTTGGAGATAGAGGGTCACTTATGGGTACCCAGCACTCCAAACTAGATTCATCACATAAAAAGAGATTGATATGTTTAAATCATGAAAGTTTAGGGGTTATAGTGTATCTCCCCCTTGGGACACTATGTCCGTTGAATAATGCTAGACTTGGAAGAAATATTGAGGGTAATCTGAGATGGTGTACAAGGAACCTACGAACTGAATCGCGATTGAATATCTGAGATCTGAAATTGAGACATGATTCCTGACTGATCTAAGCTTAGAGCTACCTGGATGGTTTATCTGAGAATGGTTACATTTTTCCATGAGATTTTGGCTAGTGCAAAAAGATAGAGAGGTGGTAAGACCAAACTATATGAACATATCTATATGAGACAGCAGAGTAATAAGATCGTATACTGATAAAGATTCAGTAAGATGAGTTGAGGCTTATTAACATAATCTAAGATAAAGTAACTAAGCCTCATGTATTGAAATTCAGACAACTTAAAAGATTTACTTGGGTGCTAAGTACGAGTGCATAAATATGCTAACTTATCTAATTAATTGGATAGCTGACAGCTGAATACTGGGTCTGCTAGGATAAACTGTGCTTAGCCTGAATAGTTGAACTGAAACTGTAGAATATCATGTATAGAAGGTAAGGACTAATTTAGTAACATGAGGTAACTTATCATGGATTCATGAGGTCTTTAATATTTGAGAATGCAAGATCAAGCATATCGTATGATTTGGAAATTTATGTATTGGAATACCTATAACTGAGTAACTGATAACTGTACGCTATAGTCAAGCAACTATGAAACTGAATTGAGTTTTTTTGATCTACTTGCTGAACTGAAGATGACATTATAACTGAATCTGTAACTAGGACTCATACTGGAGCCGTTGCTAGGTTCTGGTAACTTATTACTGATTGCTGAAGTTTAGGCTGAAGTACTGAATCTTGATGGCTAAGTAACTGGTAACTGATAGGCATGGTCCTGAGGACTATCTGAGTCCTTTACTGAATATTGATTACTAGGTTAATGCTTTATTTAAGGACTGGGGGATGGAACATCGACACCAAGGATTAACCAAGGAATCCAAACTGAGGGTATATGTGACATATTATGAATTTGTGTGACCGTTAGGTGCGTAACATGAATAACGAGAACTAAGCATTCTATAAAATGAGATACTGGAACACTGATAGCTAAGTAACTGGTAACTGAATTTTTATAGTTACGTAATGGGGCTAACATAAGTGAAGGATCTGAACATACATTCACACTATGTACTTTTACAACTTCTAAATACAACCTCTCCCTAGCCATCTACCAGCACACTAACATGACATTCAAGCCTATCTTCATAACTACACTCTCGTGTAAAACAACCATACGAAACCATCTCTTAGTCATGAAATATTTACTCTCCCCCCATCTAAGCAATAGCTCATCACTACACTGTTTCACAAGGAGAGCTTACTGAAGGGTTTAAATCAGGAGGACCTGAAGCATGAATAGACACTAACTAACCTTAACACATGACTGAAACCTGAGGAGTAGACTATCAACTGCATGGTTTTACCCAAAAGGTCTGAACTGAGAATATACATGACGTAGTCTGAATTTATCTAATCTATAGGGGAATAGCATGAGTCATGGAAACTGAGTATACTGTAATGCATGACCTGAGTCTTGAATTTTAGTATTCATGAGACCTGATTCATAATATCGAGTGAACTGAAACTGTAAACGATTCTATGGAAAGCATGTGAATAAGTTGGGTGCGTGGAACTGATTCGTACTGAGGGGTAAAATGGGACCCCTTATACTAGGAACTAAAATCGTATATGATTTATGGAAAAATAAAATGCATGAGCATGGTTCATGACCATAGAGTTGGCATGCAATGCGTGAGTGGTTTTTATGATATCTAAAGTGCAAAGTTCTACATTGAGATGAGAATGGGTCGGGAATTGTCTTCCCTTACTTCTTCTCTAGACATACAGGCACTAATACTGGAATCTGAGGGACCTACTTGGTCACTTAATCTACTATCAAGTTCTTACATTCTTTCTGATACATGCTTGCCTTACTAAATACATCATCTATTATTGTTTCCTCATATGCTACTAATATCACATCTACACCTTGATACCTAATTTCAGGTCAACAGACTAAAATTCTTGCTTGCAGTATTAAAGCCTACCGATTGGTACACATATCCCCATGAATTCATAATCTGATTAGTCCAGATAATATTATCCCACTCTACTATTACTAAGATCCTAGATGCACACTTCTAACTCTAGGTCATGTGCTATCATAGGATTCTAAGAAGGGATCTGATGATATATCTAAATTTAAGTTAAAGAATGAGTTCTCATCATCGTGAATAAAATTCATATGAATTTGGAACATAACAGGACTGATCGAGTATTTTTGAGTCTGTGCTCAATCCCATAACTGACTGCAGGGATTGTTTGGGAAACCGCTATTTGTAGGACTTGAGCTTTATAATTTTTGTTACCTTAAAAGTAAGGAGGAGTTAACATGAGTGAAGCAAAATGATAATCTACATGAGTTTTCTTGGAAAACTTTTCTATAGCACGGTCTAAGACATGAAAGAAGGGAAACTATTCTTAAAAAATCTCATAGCCTCCTTCACATAAATGTGGCGCACAACACACCCATGCACAAGACTCTCATAGATGTGGCTTTGAGACTTCCTACGATACTATTTAACCTTAGTCTCTGATACCAAGTTTGTAATGCCATGATTTTCTGAACAGGAATGTTACACGGTGCTTATGACCCTGAGGGACCACAAGCTAACCCATGACTGATATTTGTACCTGTACACTACATAATATATATATATATATATAAATATAATGCGAAACAAATGCTGATAGGCCATAAGGTTCAAACTGAATACCAAACATCTGGTGGGGTATAAATACCAAAAACAACCTGAAATACGATCTGAAAACATAATAGTCTAGAAAGTTTCTAACTGTCTGAAGAAAGAGTTGATGGGACATGTTTCGGGTTCGCTTGGTGCTGAATCCTACTCCCATCTGAATGACACTAAACATGAGTTTCTGAGATGAACTAACTAAACTGATTAACTGAGCTGATAGTATTTTATTAGCTGAGCTAAGCTGAACTTACTGAATTCCGTTAACTGATGGAAAAGCTACTTGAGATCTGAGGTCTGACTGAAAGTACTGAAATTACTGAGACTACTGAACTGCTGAGATTTCTAAGTTTTCCTGAGTCACATGAC
>NW_025849492.1:207595-230366 GCF_002878395.1 Capsicum annuum
AGACTACTGAACTGCTGAGATTTCTAAGTTTTCCTGAGTCACATGACTAACTGAAATCTATGGAACATAGCTTGTCTGAGGATATCGTGAAACATAAAACTAGCTCTAGGCACACAGCTATAGTTGTCGGGTACAAGTACCCCCAGGACTCGATGGAAGGAAACTGACACACATGACTAACTTGATCATAACAGTAGAGTCCACAATTCACAATATCATTAGTAGGGATTTCATAATAAGCATGGTTCTCAACAACTATCACATGGATGGGAATGCATACAACATACATATATATACTTGCATTGCTTCAATTTTGTGGTTATTACATATCACAACAATATCATAGGCATCTCGTACAACATCTTCAACTCAAGACAATAGCATGAAAATTAAATTGAACATAAACTTAGAACATATAATAGTCATTTAGGACCTACTATGTCATAAAAGCATGATTTCTATTCTCTTAGGTATTTTCACAAACACCTTACATGCACATCTTAGGCATAGGTGGGTTCATCAAGATTACAAGTATTCAACCACAAATTACACATGTTTATGCATCATTTATCACCATAGTTTCACACAAACGTATAAAAATCTCATCTTGGGCGTTATCAACTCCAACAACATGATCACTAACCACCAATCAAAATAAATATCATAATACATAATTTAGAAGAGGTTTCTTGAGCTTCATGAACGAAAGGAGTCCATGAATCAACTCACGCATACCATAGTTAGAAGTTTCCTTGAAGTTCTACGGTGAAATCTCTTGATTCTTGGAGCTTTTATGAAAACCCTAACTTGAGTTCTTGGATGTTCTTGAGAGAAAATTGATAAGAGGAATGTATTTTGGTGATATTTGGTTCAATCCCGTGTTAAATATTATATATAAGGTGGCAAAAGGACCAAAATAACCTCAGGGGCACGGGGTTTGAGTGCAAAAAAAATGGGTGAGCACCGGATTTTAGCAGTCGTAGCCTGCCTTAGTCCACCGAGATAGACCAGGCGGTGCCTGCCTTATTGCAGTGCAATATCCCGGACGGCGCCTACAGATCGCCCGGGGCTACTGTTTCGAAATCCAAACGATCCTTAAATAGATTCAAAAAATTCCAAAACTTACCCGGGATGTACTACAACCTTTCCCCATCATAACGCAACTTGAAAATTCAAAAGCAAGTGTCGGTAAGGTTGTCAAATAAATCCCCAAAGTTTGGAGGTCTAAAATGAGATAAGTGTTGAACACTTATGAAATTTGCTAAGTCTTAAGGCTTGTAAAGCCAAATGAGCTGAACTTGGACGCAACGATTTTGCGGGGTCTTACAATATCTCCCCCTTGAGAATATTCATCCTCGAATGAAAACTGACTAAGAGGAGAGAACGATCAACTGATGTACAAGACATACGCTACTGAAACATAGGTTTTATGACTGACATGATTGAAAACTGAGCAAAACATACTGAACATGTATATCTGATGCATGGCTAACTGATAGCTAAATCCATGCATATCTGATGTAGGATTATATGACTAACATGATACGCGAAGGCATGGCTGAAATCACTAACGAGCTAATCACGCATATCTGATGCATGAATGCATAATTAAATTAACTCATGAACATGCAACTGAACGTGCAATGGTAAATATACCAAGTTTGGGCTGAAAACTAAGCATGGAACTATATACTAGGTTTGCTACTGAGATCTTAACATGAACGTGACTGAGTTCAAAGAAGGCTATTACCTTGAACTGAGGGTATGAGATTAATTACTCGATATGCATGAGTGGAAACATGAAAGCATAACAGAGGCTAAGGCGTGACATATGAACTGAACATCATGAACTAATCTAACTTCTAAGTACATGACTTATGATTGAGGATGGTACTTTGAGGGTTATCTTAAGAGCACCCTCTAATCAAAACTGAATTCATTATGCGAAGGAGAATGGAAAGGTTTAGGACATGAGAGCATTAAGGAATGCTGGGGTATCTCCCCCTTAGGACTCTATGTCCCTCTAAGAACACTCACCTTACTGAGATACTTGAGCGATACTCAGGGCATGTACGAACTAGATTTAACTGGAGTCTGAAACTAATGCATGGTGCATGAACTGAACTGGACCTGCTGATACTACTAACTATCTCATGTGAAAACATAAGACCAAATGAGATCAAGATATCTAACAATGCATACAATAATAATGAAAAACTTGTAACGTACCCAAATCTAGGTTAGGGAAACTTTTCGGATCATGACAGGTCTGGAGTGCATAAAATCTATTCTGACGTTGACCACTCCCAGTGCCCTGTTGGCGCAAATCCTTACCCCTATATGCTAGAAATCTACACTCTCGCATTCTATGACCTAGCTTACCACATCCATAACATACATCACTGCCTGCTCTACACGCACCTAAGTGATTCTTACCACACTTTTTGCAAAGTTGATAAGTAAGACCTCTACTCTCACTACCCTATGACTCGGAGCCCGGTGCCCCACCCCTGGACTTGGGTGTTGGTACACTAGCTGAAGATGGAGCTAGGACTGAGAGTTTCTAACTATTCTGGAAACGATTACCACCTTGTGACCCTAGTTGAGAATGACTATAACTGCCTGTTCTTTCTTTCTTACTCTGCTTCTCCCTTATCTTAACTTTTTATTCCTCGATCTGATGGGTGTGAGTCATAATCCTAGCTAAAGTCATGTCGCCTATCAAAATAGTAGATCTACACTCATTCACCATGCTATCATTTACCCCTGACACAAACTTACTCATATTAGCACGACTGTCTGCAACCACATGAGGCTAATTGAGTAAACTTTAGAGAATACTCTTTCACCGTCATATTTCCCTGTCGGAGGTTGATGAACTCTAAAACTTTTGCCTCTCTCAACTCTTGGGGAAATAATCTGTCTAAGAAAGTCGTGACAAATTACTCCCACTCAATAGGATCTACATCCTCTAACCTCTCAGACTTCCACTGTTTGTACTAAGTGTGAGCAACATCCAGTAACTGGAATGCGGTTAACTCGGTACTCTAACAAAAAGTGACCCCCATGATGTCTACAACTTTCAGAAATGTTGATATTCTTAGTACATGCATTTTTCTTGCTCCAATTCACAGTCAGCATTGATGTATTAATAGGCAAAAGAAGCCAAATATTGTATAGCAGCACCTATTTGAATCCAACCTTGAACTGGACACTGATGGATCTTGTGGAAGTTTTATTCTTCTTGTAAACTTGCCTCACAGAAAGGTCTCTTGGAGAAATATCAAATCACATAAGACACATACACCCACACATCCTGCTTTTACTATTATTTTGGGAGTTACTCCACCTGTATTGCTTGACGTAAAATGGATAGTGGACTCCTCTTGGATGATTTAGGCAGATGTTCGGATGATATCCACGCTGTTCTAGCCGAAGTTGAACAATTTCGAGCAACAGATTCTTCATCCCTGTCCGAACCACCCTGCATTTAAATTTTTTATGAGCTTCTTGTCTATTGATCACAGTTATTAGATTTTTAGTAGCTTTTCCAAGAGTAGCAGCCTGTTGTAACACCCCGCACTTTTGGGCTAAAGTTGAACCGTCTTTCCTACGTTTATAGACTCGAACTGTAATACCCCGTACTATTCTAAGCTTTATTCATCTTTTAGTTGCATGCTTAAGGGGCTTAAGGCGTGAAATTTTCACTAAGTGTTGGGGACTTAGTAGTCATCAAGACCCCTAAACTTCGAGGATTTTTATTTTGACTTTCCTGACCCCAAAATGCTAGTTTTTGAGTTAATTCATGTTTAGGGATGTGAGAAGAATGTCTTGGAGATGTTTTGGATTTTTGGACAAGGTTTGGGTCACATTTTGATCACGAATCTAGCAAGTCACCGCGATAGGGTAGCGTCACAGTGACATTTCCTTTGGAACGTACATCACGTCGCAATGAAGGTGTTTTCATCTAGTTCTTGATTAATGATTTGAATGTATGTTTCTTGATCTTTATCCTAGTGTGTGAAGTACTTATTAGGTGAAAAATGTTTATAGAAATCACTTAGAGTAAAGTTGAGCTAAGAGCCTTTAATTCGTCCAAAGTTTGGTATTCAATTCTACAAGGTTCAACTTTGAACCTGTATAACTTTTGATATATGTGGAATTTTTCATCTCAAAACCCACCAAATTGTAGATAATTGAGTCAGCTTTCCAACGATTTCAATTTTGACTTAATCCAATACCCGAACGAAAAGTTATGACCATTTTTGTCTGAATTAGTAAGCCACCGCAATAAGATCGCGTCGTAGTAAGCATGCAAAATGCAATTGCGGATTTAAAAATGTCAAAAGGGAAATTGGGTGTTTTCCTCCTCAATCCAATCATTCATAACATGACTTGGGGTATCAGTTAGGGCATTTCTTGCCCTTCTTCTCCAATTAACTCTCAAGAAAAACCCTCCCCTTTTCCAAGAACAAATTCAATTCTTTTTCCCAAAGTAAATCTAGAATTCAAGCTCTCCAAAATCAAGATCTTTCAAGAAAGTACCAAGATAAAGGTTTCATCCTTCAAGTTGAGAAATTTAAGGTACGTGGGCTATCCTAAATCTCATGGGCATGGGTTTTACGATTTTAACAAGTTTTAAAGTCAAAGAATTATGGATATAAGAAGGATTTTGATAATACTTTTAATAATATGCGTCATAACCCAGTTTTGATGAGGCTATCATGAATATTTTCCATATATTTGAATTATATTCAAGTATCTAAATATTATACGATTTCGAGAATTTATATGAGAGCATGATTTATGAAATTTCCCTCTCAATGTAGAATTTGATTGATTTAACATGTTATGGTTGATAAATTGCATGTCCTAAAGTATGAACCAAATGTTTTACTATCATTCGTGGATTTGACGTTGGTTATGGATTTAAGAGAGGGTGTTTTCTTAATATGAATGCACTATTTGCATTGAATGAAAGAAGTGATTGAAATGGCCACCATATATTTAAGTCTTGAGAAGAGTGTATGTTTGCATAAGATTTCATGTGCTTTCAAAATTGAGAACTCTCTTGTGATGTTATAAATCTTTTGGTGGTCATTTGCATGTTTTCAATGAGAAAGGCTGTGGAATTGACATGATATGAATGACTGGCAAGTCTGGGTATGACTCATACCTGTTGTGATATGCCCTTAACAGAATGATAAAAGAATTGTTTGTAAGCATGACATATGTTTTCTTTAAGAGGCTAAAAAAACTGGGCATAAAGAGAGTTAGATGGTTACCCGAAGAAAGTACGAGTTGAAAACTATGTTGGAAATCGTGATTTGCCAACACGGAATTTTGGTACCCTGTTTTGTGATCTTGTGTGCCTTATATTATATTGTCCTAATTTGGGAATATGATTAGGAGCCCTGCTTTGTGATCTTGTGCCCAACCATGACATGTTGATTTGATCGGAAAAATTTTAGCACCCTGCTATGTGATCTTGCGTGCCCCCTTCCCTTACCGATACTCTAATCCTAGCGGCAAACTTGGATTGGGAACTTGGCCACCGAGTTAAGGGTGGGTTCCATATGGCCCGTGGAATTGCGAACTTGTAGGGTGTACCATCTAACTCAGTAGAACAATAACGAATTGAGTCATGAATGCAAGAAAAATGTTTTGATGTTATCCAACTATGTCCATGTGTTTACACTTACCTTATGCTAACTCATTTTATGAAATGCTCTCACATATGTTGTATAAAAATATTGTTTATTTTTAGATTGTTTTACGTACCAGTACCTTGTGTATTAACCCCTTATATTTCAAGTTATGCGGTATAGTTCCTGTTGAGTTTTGCATTTAGTTACTGCAGTAATTTTAGTTTAATAAATTGCTTAGATTAGAATGAATTTAAATTTTGAATTTTGAATTAGGTTGTTTCAGTTTTGAGAATCTTTAGGATTTTTTATTTAAATTATGCAGATTTTTATTTTATGTTGTCTATTCAAAGCCCCATAATGTTCAATAAAATAATTGAAATATTATTGAAAGCTATGTCAATCCAAAGAGAGTTATTTTAACCCCTTTTTGCTGCCCCATCTTTTTTAAAAAAATCAACAGTGGTATCAAAGCCTCATTGATCTTATCGGATCTGTGAGTTCTTCCAAAGGGCTCCATTTTAACCCATCAGGGCTTCCTTTTTCAACCCGTGCTTATCTTCAAAGCAGGGCTATTTTAAACTAAAAAATGTCAAGCAGCAGTATCTCTTTGAATGCCCCAAAAATTTTCACCGACAAAAACTGTCTAATTTGGTTGGTGAAGAAATCATATCTTGAAACCTATCTTTTATGTGATGTTTTGAGGGATAAAAAACCTTACAACAGTTTGCAAAGCCTATGAAAGTACTTTCAAACAAGACAAGATTGTTGATGGTGTTTTTCCAGCTAAGAATAAAAAGAAAGAAGAGAAAGATCAATATCAAAAAGAAAAAGTGCAAATTAAAAAAAAAATTCAACATTCACTATCGGAGCAAAAATTGAGGAGGAGCAATTTTTTTAAATTGCAGTAACTAAAGCAAAGGAAGAATGTTGAGTTTTGGATTTAGTTATTTCATTAATTTTAGTTTAATAAGTTGTTTAGATTAGCATGAATTTAAATTTGAATTATGTATTAGGTTGTTTTGGTTGTTGAGAATCTTTAGGATTTTTAATTTAAATTATGCAGATTTTTATTTTATGTTGGCTATTTAAAGCCCCATAATGTTCAATAAAATTATTGAAAGTTATTTCAATCCAAAGAGAGTCATTTTAACCTCTTTTTGCTACCCCATATTTTTTTAAAAAGTCATGACACTTGGGATTTGACAGAATTGGTGAGTCATCGATCTTTCAGAAGGCGTTTATTTAAATGATCAGTTTTTCAGTATATGGTCCAGCCGAGGGCTTTGTCCCGGTCTAGATAGTTAGTTTTCATTAGAGGCTTCGTAGACAAGAGTTGAGTATTGTATTGTTATAATTTCTTGTCACAACTATGTTACAATGAATCTCCATTGAATATTATTATATCTTCCGCACTTTGATTATGTATGGATTATGATTATGATTATGATTACAGGCTAAGGGTCTCTCGGGCCTTCATGGTTCGGGATGCCTGTCGTGTTCAGGGCCCTAGCTCGGGTCGTGACACCTGTACAGGTATATTCGTTTCATTTGTACTTTTGAAATTAGTCCACATTCTGAAACTGAAGATAAATTTAGCCAAGGAAATATGAGATATAAACAAAATTTTAAGATGATTCTTATTGATCATAGTTACTAAGTAATACATAGTATGTGACACCTCCATTTTCCTCTTCTTGACTAGTTTCCTCTAATTAAGATCTGCATTGTCGTGACAGAGGTCACTAACCATATGCCTCATAAATTGGAAGGAGATAGGCTTCCACTACTTCTACATTGAGCTTTGACACCTTAGAACTAGGAACCACCATCTGGTGACTGCTCTAACTTCACCTCATTAAGTTAATTTTTTTGAGTATGTCTACCAAAGCTCATCAATACTATTATAATGGACATAAATGTGCCACCTGCAGAAAAGAAACCACATTTAGAAGATACTAGTGATGAAAATGAGAGTATCCAAAATCGGAAAAGAATTAACCTTCAGGAAAGGTGGTATTCTTAGCACCTCATTATCCTGGAGTCATTCAATTCCCATCAATCGGTGTATTAATAGGCACAAAAGGATTTCTGATAATACTGACAGTTGCACAATCTTGATCATTAAATACAGCATCCCTAAACAATAAATGCTTATCGATGGTTGATTCCACCAGCCTGCATGACAATTATAACTCCTTACGACAGAGATCCCACTTCTTGTTGCATTGGAATTTATCAAAGACTTCAGTACCTGAAGAGTTTTCACATGTTTGTGATGATTTATTTTGAATGATGTGCAAAAACTTGAGCAAAACTGAAATATTGTATAACTAAGCGAAATTGATCAAAGTTACTAAGCAATACCATAGTATGTGACACCTCCGTTTTCCTCTTCATGACTAGTTTCCATCATCTGGATTGATCCCTCCTCTGTTTTCATGATTACTACTTGATTTGCTCTTGGTTTGTTGACTGGCAGTTTGGAAATGGCACATTCAAGTTGTGCACCAAAATAACAATCAGATAAATAATACAACCAGTAATTAAGATCTGCATTTTCGTGACAAAGGTCACAAACAAAAACTGTGCTTTCATAACAAAGGCCAGATAGCCTTTCTTGGACCAATAACCATATGCATCAGGGTCCGAAACATGAAGGAGGTAGGCGTCCACTACTTCTACT
Source organism: Capsicum annuum (assembly GCF_002878395.1). Taxonomy (NCBI): domain Eukaryota; kingdom Viridiplantae; phylum Streptophyta; class Magnoliopsida; order Solanales; family Solanaceae; genus Capsicum; species Capsicum annuum. The sequence continues at coordinate 215,927 of NW_025849492.1, forward strand.
CTTGACACGTTTGTAGTGTAGTTTTGCATATACTATAGCCCCTACCAGATTAAATATAAGATACGGAATGTATCTTACACCTAAAAGTAGGTTTCTTGCAGCACGAATTCACTCAGAAGGATCTGAATCTGAGACAGACGAGATGGATGGAGTTGGTTAAAGATTATGATATGTCAATCTTGTATCACCCGGTAAAGGTCAATGTGGTGGCGGATGCACTAAGACGAAAACCAGTGAGCATGGGGAGCCTAGCATTTGTAGAGGCGTCCACTGGCGAGACAGATATGGTCATTGGCTCACAGTTCTCTGAGATTGCAGGAAACTAGCGAAGGCAAGGTGTTGGAACATGTGGAGGTTAGGTCCACTTTTTATGATCAGATTAAGAGACGAAAGTTTGAGGATAAGAAATTAAACAATCTCAATGAAAAAATATTACAAGGGAAGGCAAAGGAGGCCATTCTAGATGACGAAGGGGCCTTAAGAATCAAAGGTCAGTTGTGTGTACCTAGGGTGGGTAACTTGATTTCCACCACTCTGGTCAAGGCTCATAATTCCAAGTACTCCATACATCTGGGTGCCAACAAGATGTATAGAGACTTGAGACAACATTACTAGTGGCAAAGTATGAAGCATGACATTGTAGATTTTGTGGCTATGTGTCAAAACTGCCAAGAAGTCAAATACGAACATTAGATCCTGGTGGTACTTTCAGCGGATGTCCATTTTGGTGTGGAAGTTGGAACGAATAACGATGGATTTCATGGTTGGTCTTCCAAAAACCTTGAGGAAATGCAGCTCCACTACTCATTCAATTACCATCAATTATTGTATTAATAGGCACAAGAGGATTTTTAATAATACTTACAGTTGCAGCATCTTGATCATTAAATACTGCAGCCCCCAACACCAAATTCTTATTGATGGTTGATTCCAGCAGACTGTATGACAATTATAACTTCTTGCAGGCAGAGATCCCACTTCTTGTTGCATTGGAATTTCTCAATGACTTCAGTACCTGAAGAGTTTTCACATGTTTGTGATGATGTATTTCTTGAATAATTTACAAAAACTTGAGCAAAATTGAAATATAGGATAACTTACATAGAGCAGAGTCGGTAACTCCATTTATGTTTCAAGGAGAGACTTACAGTTGAATTTCTGGGCATTTGGAGGCAGCAAACTCGCAGTTCGAGGCATAGCAACGGCACTCCAACTAGGAGGCGAACTGACCATGGCAGAGGAGCTGGGGGCAGCTGCTAAGGGGTTCTGCTTTTTGATGGGGACAGAGAAGGTTTGTGGGAAAGAAAGAATCTTTTATTATTTCTTATGCTTCAAATTATGAACTTTTGAATGACAATTCATTAAACATATTGACAGCATTTAATATGGATGACTATAGTATGATGTACCTATGAGTTGTTTGTTTCCTCCTCCTTTATTTCTCCTTCATTTTCTTCATTCTACCAAAGTAACTTCTCCTTCCCATCCTTTCAAGTTCTCAGGATCTGATGTATAAAACATGCATAAAATGTCATTTTCGAGATATTGATCAAGGTCAAACATCAAATGGTGTTTACAAAACATTATCCCAAAATGTTAATCGACAAACACACACACACAAAAAAAAAAATAAAGAGTAGTTCATACACATTATTGTCAGAAGTCTTCTGAAAAAAATTGTGAAAATTATCTGCACACACTGGACCATACATCACAACAAATGCTTGCCATTTTAATTTTTTTTTTTTTCCTTATTACCCAAAGCTTATTGCGATAAAAAGGGATCATATCATCGACCCATTTTTACTTGAAGTTTATAAAAAGTCCAATTGAGAATTCATCAAACACATTGTAAGCAACACAGGTAAATTCTGTTTCTAAGCAGCAAAATAATAGAGAAGAACCTGTCTTAGATAATGGGATATTATTCGGTCCAAGGATCTGAAGCTTGTCTTCTCCCATCATATCTTCAACATATTGTTTAATCTCTAGAGCAGAATCTTCAAGTTGAGGGCTCTTTACAAGTTTGATAATTTTTAATGAACCAATATCCCCAAAATTAGGTGGAATCTCTGTAAGCATTAGACATCTCAACAGTACTAATTTCTCAAGCAAGGGAAAGGATTCCTTTCCAAATTCAAATATTTGAGATTCACAAAGGTCCATTCTTCCTCCTGGATGATTATTCTCCTGAGGACCAACTCTTCAAGGTTGGCCAGTCTCGCTATTATTGATAATGAATCAGGTGTCAGAGGAAAGTCCCATAATGACAATTTTTTCAAATTGGAAGGAAAATGAAAATCCCATGACCAATTTTTTGCTAAAGAGGGCCCACCTTCATTTGTGTTTGAACTTTCAAAATCTGCTCTAAGGTAATCTAGTTCAGTTAAGTGATCCAATTTCGGGAACCAATGTTGCTCTTTTGAGTAATCCCATGATTCCTTGAGATCAAATACAAGACTTTGAAGATTGGGGAACCTTATGAAAATATCCTCTGTTTCCTTCGAATAGGAAAGCACGAGTGCCCTTAAATATCTCAAGTTCTCTAACTTTGAGTGCTCTGCTATCAGTATTGGTTCATCTGTATCAGTATTAAGGAAAGAACAAGAAGTCATGTACAACACTCGCAACTTTGCAAGATCCCAAATACTAGGTAATAGTACCAAGGTTGATCCTTTGTTTACAACCCATAGGGATTCTAGATTCCAGAGGTTTGAGAAAGATGAAGGTAGAGATTTAACTTCTGTCCCAATTCTTAAGCACCTCAAATGATTCAACATGCATATTTCATTCAGCAAAGAATCTTTCACCTTCATAAAAGAGTCGCTCAGGATCAACACTCTAAGAAGTCTCGAGTCTCTTAGGTGACATGCATCAGAAAGACGATCTTCCATCTCGTCTCCAGTTATCACCAAAGAATAGAGGTGTTTATCAGAATGCCTTTTCTTTTTTGAACTGAACAGGACGAAATTGTTAAGCTCAAACTGCTCCTTATTATACACAATGTTTACAATTTGTGGCATCAAATCTGAAGATGAAGATGCATCACTTGAACTTATCTCTCCAAACAACTTTTCCTCTCTTGCTTTTATCAAACAAAAGTCATGTACAAGATCATGTAGTTGGAAAGTTGGGTTATCATCTATCTCATTGAAAGCAATTACCAAGCTACTGGAAATTAAATTATCCAAGTAAATTTCCATCACTTCTCCCAAACTCTGTCTGTTCAACAAGCCCTTCAGTACGTCAATATATTTGCAACAGATCTCTGTTGATTCTGTGTCCTTTGGAAAACATGCAAGATAAATTAAGCATGGCTTCAGGTGATAAGGTAAATGGTCATAACTTAATTCTATAACCTTCATCACATCCACTTCACTGCTCAAAATAAAGGAATTCAAATTATTTCGAACTTCAAGCCACACAGTCTTTTTCTTTTCCCTCCCAGCAATGACTCCAGCAATCAGATCAACCACCAACGGAAGTCCCTTACAATTTTGGACTATTTCTTTTCCAACATCCAATAGTTCATCAGGGCAACTCTCTTTTCCAAATGCCCTTTTCTTTAATAACTCCCAACTTTCATCTGGTCTTAACAATCGAAGGTTAAGAGGATCAGTGGTGCCCCTTCCATGAAAAGCCACTTTCTTTTCTCGAGTCGTCAATATAATTCTACTTCCTTTCTCAACTTTAGGAAAAGGTCTGCTCAACTCATCCCATGTAGTAGTATCCCACACGTCATCTAACACAATCAGGTACCTCTTTCCAAACAGTTGTTTTCATAGCTTATCGGCAACATCAATATCCTCATTGAACTTCAAATCCGAGCCAGTAACTTGATTAAAAAGTTTCACCAGCAACTTCTTCCCGTCATATTCTTGGTCGACTGTGCACCATGCACAGAGGTCAAAATGACTACAAACTGATTCATCATTGTATACTTTGTACGCCAAAGTAGTTTTGCCCGAACCCGGCATACTAGTGAGTGAGATAACTTCTAGATCTTTCGGCCCACTGGTGAGCTTACTAATTAACCAGTTTGTCTCCTCCTCAAAACCTACAATTATTTTACCTGTAGTCAGTGACTTGTTTTCAACTGGCTTCTTGGTAGAGTTTATAACAATGAGGCTCTTGTTCTTGGGAATCTTCTCAGGTAAATTGGAGACTTCTTCTCTGATAAGTTTTACCTTTTTTCTGGTAATGGGAAGTGAGAAAATAAGATGTAAGAGACCACTATCTCGAACAATAACTGCATCGATGACATCTTTAGCCTCATATGCCACATCTAAAACATGTTCCCAGAGATCTTTATACAATCCTTGCTCAACATTCACGAAGAACGATCTTATGAATTCGAGAGCTTCTTTCACCAGTCTAATGTCATCCTTTATCAAACCAATTGAATAAGAATTGGAATCTAGCAGATCATTTAAGTGGATGAGTAGTAGATGCATGAACAGCGGTCCATCATTCATGGGAAAGCAACATTGAGATGAGCCCAGGGCTTTCAGATAAACATATTTGAGATCTTCCTTGAGGAGTTCAATATTTTTCAGCTAGTCTAGAGCTGCATGACTTGTTTCATTGGTACTTTCTTTATTCCTTGATTTTTCTTCTAAGTTATGAACAAGAGTTGATACCTCCCTGATGAGTGCTCCAACACGTTCCAAAAGATCAAATAATTTGTCGTGATGAATAAAGTCGGTAGGCATGTGAGTAAGAATAATCAACAGAAACTCCATTATGACATGAATGTTTTTGCCTCTGAAGTGCTAGCGGTAATGACATTTACCAAGTGCTCTTGCAGATGAATCAGATATTCTCTAAGAATGTCAGGAGAGATTTTCAGGAGATGCTTAATGAAACGTCCAACTCAATTGGAATAATCTTCATGAGTAGATGTGCTAGCTTGAAGAGTCGAGAGTCTCCATCTATTCGATCATGCCAAAGGAACAGTGCAACTCTCTCAGCCATGAGTTGAAACTGAGGAAAGACATATTGAACAATCTTGTGCTCAATGTAACCATTCACTATCAACCCATGGAAATCTTTCATGTTGCCAAACACAGTCTGAAGAATCTCATTCTGAGTCTCTAATGGAAATATCTGTTCAGCAAGATACTTGGATATATGATGGAGATTCTGGAGGAGGAAGTTCAACTGCTCGTCAGTCATGGTGGCACTTAATTTAGAACGATGACATGAGTTGATACATTCATCGATATTATCCATGAGGCTGGGAAGAACATGATCCATGTTGTATTTACACCCGACGTTGCTGTCAACATCATCCAAAATTGGTCGAAGCAGATTCTCAACCCTTTGTCTTGAATCACTCATTTCATCTTTAAACTTTTCCAAATCACAATGCGAAAGCTGGAAATATGTACAAATAAATGCCAGCTCAAATTTCAGCACTTCAATTTGATCGGCCATGCCAACAACATTTTTATCTTCTTCATTCTTTAACCTCTCCATGAAATCCAGAACGTTGACAACGTCCTCAGGAAGAGCAGAAAAAGACACCTGCCAAATGAATAGTTAGTAAAAACACCTTTGTTTTTTAGAGATGAATAGTTTCTTAAGGGTGTACCCAAAATGAAACAACAATTATTAAGGAACGGAGCGAGTATAACTTACCACAAAGTTGTTTTTTTCTTTTTCCTTCATTTTCCATGACTGTAGGTGTCTTTGAAGTTCTCTTCCTTTCAAATTCTGAGGGTCTGATATATTAAAAGTTTATCAGGAGAATAAAATTGCATAGCAATAGAAATCCTGGAAGAAGATAGAGAAAAATGCTATAATCATCATAGAGTTTTACGAATTAGAAGAAAATCAAGTATGCTGTGAAAATCATCGGTTTTTTAACAAATCAAAACTGGTTAGAAGTATCTTTAAGAGATAATTTCAATAAAATAAAAAGAAACATCTTTCTGTTATATTGAGTTGTAATGAAAAAATGAAATACCTGGTATAAGATAGACAAGTAAGCTATTTATTATACAAGTGATATGGATTATATTAAAACATTGTAGACATCTTTTAACATAGCAAGTTTCTACTACAACAATCAGAACCTGTTAATATAAGAACCTGTTGGTGATGTCTCGGAGTAACTGTTAAAGTTGTTGTTAGGAGGTCATGGAGCAGCATCTTCAAAAAATACATGGTAAAACTACGTACAATAAATTCTGAACTTGTGATTGTTAAATTTAACTAATTAATAACTATTATAAGATGAATTAGACTTGTGCTGAGTTATATATTTACTATTAACCTAATGATTATGGTGGGGATCGTGTCACAACCACGAATTCTGAAGCTAGGACTGACATCTAACGATCCACAAGCCGCTCGGCAAACCATTGCATTCATTCACCAAAGTCAAATTAAAGTTTGAATTCTCATTCATCCCACTACATCCCGAGACCACTCATTAGGATCCTTCATCATAGTCATACCTTTTGACATAATTCTGTGGGACAGGTTAAAGTAATTGAAGAAATAGTTGAAAGGCGAACAACAAAAAGACGAATCAAATAGCTAGATCTAGAATCCAATGTGTCTCATTGAAAGGCGGACAACCCTATTTTGGATGTATTTTACGGTGGAAAAACCCATGTAAAAAGAAATGATTATAGAACAAAGAATTACTTGGGAATAGAAGTATTCACATATTCCCGATGATGCATTCAAAATTGCCCCAGTATTGAGCTGTGAGATACTGGAAAATGCAAGATTGTGTAATTGCTGGGGAGAAAGAATGATTGTGCAATTGTGATAACTGAGCTCTACATAGAGCTTCCTACATATCTCGAGTGTTACGACAATCAGGTTAATGTAGTTCGAAATAAGAAAAATAGAATAAATTTTGAGGCGACTCTCAAAATTTGTCCCAGTGTATGATTTATGCTAGCATTGACTTCTTCTAAGGAGATGAAAAAAAAAATATTTTGCTACGGCAGATTGAACAGATGCATGACGTCTCCGATTGTCTGCGAAGACTGAGGCCGATTGGCAGAACAAATGTAATAGCCTCTCGACTGACAGGGCTATAAAAAAAATACTCAAAAATGGACGCTTAACTAGAAATAAAATACTGGTATTTACAGATATGTGCTTGAAAGAAAAAGTCAAATGTCTGTATTTTAAAATTGAGCGTCTTGAAAAAGATTTTTTTTTTATAAAAGTGCTGAAAAATGACGAAGACACGAGCGTGTCTTGACTTCAGTTTGTACCAATAATTAGTAGTGTGCATAAGAATTCCCCCATCTCTTTCCCAGCTAATCGAGATCGACTTCAGGGTAACTCCTATAGTTTCAAGTGATACCTCAGACATCCCTAACTATGGACAAGAGTTGTTCATCTTGAATCAAACAAAGATTTTGAACTATGCCTATTCTCATGTTTCAAGTGCCCTCTCTAGAAAGAAAGTCCCATTCTCACAATTATTTGAGTATTTTTTTTTTTTGAATTTAGAGATGTCCGAAGATATACACTCACACTCAGAAAAAAATTCAATGTATGCAATTATAATACCTTAGGCTTGACCTTCATGTAAGTATCCACTAATGTGAGAACACTTGAAATAGAATCTCGTAGGACTGGATATCGGCTTGTAATGTAGGCTTGGGGACGGGTAGGATAATATTTGAAATAAAAGTGACTAATTCCTCAATGAGCATTGCACTGTATTTGTGCTTTCAATATTTGTCGTCCTTTGACGAGTGTTGCCCCTTATTTTGTATTTGCTTCGACTTTTTTTGAATTTTGTGATGGAGTTTTTCCCCTTTTTCAACAAACTATATATATATATATATATATATATATATATATATATATATATATATTCTTCTTCTTTTTTATTATTTTTTTGTGGGATTTTGATCCTTTTAAAGTCATTTTTTTCAAGAAAATATATATTTGTTCATCTGGACAATATATTCTTTACATTTTTGTGTCTTTGATCTTGAATCTTCATACGCAATTTGTACATATTCTATGTGCTCAAGGAGGTAGGGCCAAAAGAGAGATAGTGCATGTAAGCACTCAAAAAGGTACAGGCTCATATGTAATTGTCCGAAAAAAAGATTTTAGGCTCAAAAGAGGGAATGCTAGAGATTTATGTTATTTGGCGGGCTTTGAAAGGCACAATCGGGTCAAAGAGGGCCTACGATCCTTTCCTAAACCAAGTGTAACTCAGAATTTCACCTCAACAAACATTTAGGCCAAGTTCTAGATCAATAATGCAATGCAATAAATGAAACTAAAGCTCACCACACAATGCACATGAAATAATGAGGTTGGCCTCGTTCTAGTCTTACATGTATGCAAGAGAATTTTTCAAGTGTTACTCAGGTGTGATAAAGGGAACCAAGAGAACTTATGGTTTACCATGACGTCGGTCCTCTCCATCATACCAAATTATTCTTTCCCACGCACACTCCTAATTGTGTTGGTACTAACCAAGTCAAAATTCTAAATTTTTATTCATTTGAAAAAAATAATGGGACCAAACCCAAATGTTGGCTGCCTACGTTTCTTGTGAAATCAAGAATCAAGTCTGCGTAGTCCAGGCAAATTGAAGGAATTATGATATTATTTCGCCGAACTTGGCAGAATTATTATGACTAAAAAAAAATATTTAACCCTTGCTTTTGAAATTGAGGATTGATACGCCATAAATTTAATGGTTTATGACGTTTGAGAGAAAAAGCTAGGCATAAATTGTACAAAAATCCGATGAGGATCTGGAGGTAGGCCAGCTAAGCATTAATGTCAATGAGATTTAGATTTTAAGGAGTTATTGATTTGCGCTCTTGAAGAATTTTGTAGAGAGCTTTTTGAGCTGTTTCAGAAAATTGTCCCAGTTTTAATACCGGAGAAATTATTCTAAAACAGTTGAGATATCGAACCCTAATGCAGGGTTGCCTACGTATCTTGTCAGGACAAGAATCAGGTCAAAATGTAGTTCAAACTACATCAGCTAGTGGCGATGTCGCTAAGGTGCATTTTTTAACTGATCGATATGCAAAATAAAGATTAGAATACACCTTCCCACTAAAGTATAATCAATTTAGAGCAAATAATTATGTACAAACACAATAATCTTCAAATATGTACAAACATTATAATAATGTGAACATAAAGTTGACTAATGATGTATGCACCTAAAAATGTGTTGTTTTAACTCTATCCTAGGTGTCTAGAGTGGGTTCGGACACAGGTTCCAAAGTGTACAACTTAAGTTTGAAAGCACGAATAGCCTCTGGCCACCTAACGTGCTGATAAACTATCATATTTCCAACATTTTATTTGGAACTGAACACTAGGGGTTGGGACATCCACGAAACCCCACAACAGTTATGCCATGAAATACAATAGTTTAAATTATGCGGAATTAAAACATATAAGAATGTAAACAGTTTAAACAATTTAATCAAAATAATAACAAATAAATAATTTATTCCACATAAACAAGGTAATCAAGACAATTAGTATGAAACAAATAACAATGGATAAAAACGTAAATATTTACCTAAATCAATGATGGTTAGAACCTTGAATCCCCAACAAATCGCCATTCAGTCATGCCCTGTTTTTTCCAAGGTTAAACAAGCACGACTTATGGACTCTAAAAAAATTAAAATTCTACAAAGTCGCCTCTTAATTTTTAAGAAAAAATAGAAAACCTATTTATTTATTAACATGCATGACTTATGTTTTAATCTACGAGCCAGTTTAGATTCTAGGTAAGATTTCAAATTATTCCGAAGGGAAGGGGTTAGGCACCCTTCAGAATCCACAAATGTGATTTCCTACCCTTGTCTTTTAATGATCATTGTATATCAACTGGAATAACAGTTGAACATCCGGTTGCTCATGTTCATACTCAAAATGGTTTAGCAAAAATTGATTAAATGCCTCCAATTAATCGCTAGACCAATGCTTATGAGAATAAAACTTTCCATTTCGATATGGGGTCATGCTATTTTGCATGCAGCAGCTCTTGTGCGGATAAGGACCACAAGTTATCATAAAGTCTCCTCATTATAATTAATTTTTGGTCAAGAATCAAATATTTCTCATCTAAGAGTTTTTGAATGTGAGGTATATGTTCCAATTGCTCCACCACAACGCACAAAAATGGGTCTTCAAAGAAGATTGGAAATATATGTTGGATACGAATCTCCTTATATTATAAAATATTTGAAAATTATGACTAGAGATTTATTTACGGCAAGATTTGTTGATTGTCATTTTGATGAAATAATATATCCAACATTAGGAGGAGAAAATAAGCAGTTGGAAAAGGAGATAGACTGGAATGCATTATCATTATCTCACTTATATCCTCGTACAAATAAATGTGAACTAGAAGTTCAAAGGATAATTCATTTGCAAAACATTGCAAATCAACGGCCAAATGCATTCACTGACCTATCAAGTTGATATCCCGATAGGACAATTGAGTAATGCAAATGAGTTTAAACCACACTTAAAACATGGTAGATCAATCGGTTCTAAAGATAAAAATCCTCAAAAAAAAAGAGCAAATGATCAAAATAATCATAATATGAAGAAAGCTACTAATAAAGAGCAGCAAGACATAATAATTGATGAAACCTCAGAAGAGGTTCAAGTACCTGAAAATAATGAAAATAAAGAGATATCAGTCAGTTATGTCTCATCGAGAAAAATATGAAATCGAAATGATATAATTATCGATAATATTTTTGCTTATAATATTGTTAATAAAATAATGCAACACTATGAGGATCTTGAACCAAAATCTATCGAAGAAATAATTGGCCAAAATGGAAAGATGCAATCAAAATTGAATTGACTTCGCTTGAAAAACGCAAAGTTTTTGGACCTATAGTTCAAAAACCTGAAGGTATAAAGCCAGTGGGGTACAAATGGGTTATTTTGCGAAAACGAAATGAGAAAAATGAAGTCGTAAGATATAAAGCATGACTTGTGGCACAAGGATTTCACAAAGACCTAGCATTGATTATATGGAGACATATTCTCCGGTGGTGGATGCAATCACCTTCAGGTATCTTATTAATTTGGCAGTTCATGAAAAACTTGATATGCATCTTTTGGACGTTGTCACAATCTACTTATATGGTTCATTAGACAGTGATATTTTTATGAAAATTCCTGAAGGATTCAAATGGCTGATGCGTATAAAACTTCTCAAGAAAATTATTCAATCAAGATTCAAAAATCCTTATACGGATTAAAACAATCGGGACGCATGTGGTATATCGCTTTAGCAAATACCTATTTAAAGAAGGGTATAAAAATGACCCAATCTGTTCTTGTGTCTTTATTAAAAGGTCTGGATCTGAATTTGTCATAATAGTTGTATATGTTGATGATTTGAATATCATTGGAACTCCTGAAGAGCTTCCAAAGACAATAGAATGTTTGAAAAAGGAATTTGAAATGAAAGACCTCGGAAAGATAAAATTTTGTCTTGGTCTACAAATTAAACATTTTACAAATGAAATATTTGTCCATCAATCTACATATAATGAAAATATTTTAAAGATATTTTATATGGATAAAACACATTCATTGAGTACCCCAATGGTTGTGAGATCGCTTGATATTAATAAAGATCCATTTCGACCTCATGAAAATAATGAAGAACTTGTTGGTGCTGAGGTACCATATCTTGGTGCAATTGGGGCATTAATGTATCTTGCTAGTAATTCACGACCAGATATATCTTTTGCTGGAAATTTATTAGCAAGATTTAGTTCTTCCCCAACACGAAGACATTGGAATGGTATTAAGCATATATTCAGATACCTCCGAGGAACTATTGATATGGGACTATTTTATTCAAATGAGTCTAATTCACAATTAATTGGTTATGCAGATGTAGGATATTTGTCTGACCCACATAAAGGTCGATCTCAGATAGGTTATTTGTTTACATGTGGAGGTACAACTATATCATGGCGTTCAACAAAATAAACCATGATTGCTACATCTTCAAATCATACAGAGATAATAGCCATTCATGAAGCAAGTCGAGAATGTGTCTGGTTGAGGTCAATAACTCAACACATTCAGGAAATATGTGGCCTTAATTAAAGAAGAATATTCCAACAATATTGTATGAAGAAAACACTTCATGTATAGCTCAATTAAGAGGAGGATAAGTCAAAGAAAACAGAACAAAACACATTTTACCAAAATTATTCTTTACTCATCATCTTCAAAAGAGGGGTGAAATAGATGTTCAACAAGTTCGTTCAAGCGATAACCTAGCAGATATATTCACTAAAGCATTACCAACATCAACCTTTGAGAAGTTGAGACACAAGATTAGGATGCATCGTATCATAGATATTAAGTGATGTTTTTATCAGGGGTGTACATACGCGTTGCACTCTTTTTCCTTAATCAAGGTTTTTTCACACTGGAATTTCTTGATAAGGTTTTTAATGAGGCAGCAAACAAGGCATATTATAAACCACTATGTACATCTTATTTATTTTAGAATTTTTCTTTTACATGAACATCCAAGGGGGAGTATTGTAAATAAGTTATTTACGGATGTTCACATAATACTCATACTACACCTATTACAAATAGTATTATAGGATGTATAATTTTGTGAATGTATTTTCACATAGTACACTTTTTTCACATACTATTTGCCTATAAAAGGCACTCCATTGTACATTGTAAATACACACCAAGAAGAAAAAAAAAACAAAAGTCTTATATAGATCTCTCTCCTCTCCTTTTTTGTTTTAGCATCTTTCAGAATATTTATTTACAACACATATAGATTAATCACTTTTTTGTCCAGAAAATTGAAAAGTTACCCATTCACCTTCATCACTATTTCCAAACTCCATTTTGGAAGGAAGTTTTAAACAAAAATATATTATGAACTCGGAACAAAAAATGGCAGCTGAAAGGTCCAAGCATTTCTTTTTTCTTACTTAGTTTTTGTGAAGCTTTCCGACTTGTTTCTTGTTGGATTCTTCAAATTATTTCATGTTTTTTATTGTTAAATTTGTATAGATCTTTGAAAATAATTTCCATTTATGTTGGTTGGTATTTGATTTTGGTCTCCTAAATGTCTGGTAAGTTCTCCTTTTACTGTGATTTTCTTTTTCTTTTCTTTTTTTTTTTAGATTTGAACGTGCAAGTGAAATTTGTGGTTTATTAGTTGTTTAATTTGTAATAGAAGTCAAAAAATAAACCCGAGTCATACGTTCGTAACTGATTTAGTCTCTGTAAATAAATGCTCCTCTATTTGTGATTTTTTAAAAAAAATTAATTTGATCATGCAATTGAAATCTGTGATTTAGGTTGTTGAATTTGTAGTAGATGTTGAAAAATAATCTTCTTTTATGTCAGTAATTATCTGATTTCATGGCCTTTATAATATCTGATATGCTCTCTTATCACTGTAAGATATTCTTTTCCTCTTTAATTACAGCATGCAAGTGAAATTGGAGATCTGATGCAGCTAAGCTACTAAAAATATAGAATGGAAGAAATTTTTTTGATTAATATAAGATTTGGAGTTGTATAATGATGTTAATGGTATTTTCTTGTTCCTTTAATTTTACTTTTATGATTGCATGACATATAATAAGTCATATATATTAATATCTTAGCCAAGTATTATGACCTTCTGAAGTTTTGGTGTTGTTCCCTTTTTGACCTTGTAAACTTATGTCCAATGGTTATAGGTTCAATGAAGCCTAGGCTTGTGCAAAAGCAACCCTTTCGTCATTTGCTTCTGTGATAATGTTCTTGAACTGTTTGCCCATTTAGTCTTCTCAATCTCGTCTTTAAAAGCTTCAACTTCTAAGAACATTTTACATCCCTCAATATCATGCCTCCATTATTCTTCTACAATGTCTAAGAATTGTAGATCACATGCCCACCCATTGCAAAATTTGTAAGCAGGTCTAAGCCTACTTGGTCCATCCAATATAGTCACTTTGATGTCAATTTGATTGTGTTTTTAATTTGTCATTCTAACTATGGTCAAATGATAAACTTATCTTAGCCATCTAGTAGAATCAAGTTTGATTCCTTCTATTGGGCAATAGTTATTTATCTACTTCCATTAAATTGTAAATAGCATTATGTACGTCCTTAAAATACGTTGCTAGCCAATTATTTTACTTTTTCTTCCTCTTGAAGATATTGTTCTCATTACTTTTTTGGAAGTTGACAGGCCTGCCTGATGAATTGTTGATCTGTGGATGTTCTGCTAGAGTCCTTGATCTCAGCCACAGCTCAATACAACATCTTCCTGCCACAATTAATAACTTGAGTTCTCTTCAGGTCAGTAGAGCTGACTCTTTTACATATCTTTTAAATTTCTATGTTTTCACTTGTTAGGAAGAAATTTTGTTTCGGTAGTGTTCTGCTTACCAGAAATTGATTCTCA
>NW_025849492.1:233366-242766 GCF_002878395.1 Capsicum annuum
AGCTACTAATTAATCTTTCATCACTCTAAATAACTGTGTGAGTTCAAACATTTCTATAATCCTTCAAATAAGTTTCTTTGAAGTTTGTCTTCCATTGAAAGTGATTTTGAAACACGATGAATTAGTCTAACAATTGAAATGAAATAGGATATATATAAATATAAAATAATATATATCTAAAAAGCCATTACACTATAAACCCAATAAGCATATTTAGGTAAAGAAATTGTCAAGAACTTTAATAAAATGAAAGCAATAGAAAGAGATGATATTGAAGAGATATATTAAATTATATTGGAGAAATCGTAATATTACTGGTTAAGTCGAATCACGACAATAGGTACTTTCATCAATTCTAAAAGTTAAAGAGGAAAAGATGAAGATGAATATCATATTTTTCCTGCATATAAAAAAATAAAAATATTAAACTAAAGTTCTAAAAATAAATGAAGAATGCAGTAAAATATTTCACAATGTGCTCTATATATAAGAATATTAAGAAGCCAGAGTCTCAATCCTATTCAAAATCAAATATCATATTAATTTGTTAGAAGAAGATAAGTTTATATTCTTCATTATCTTATCTCATACTTTTTTCAAATACAATGCATAATTATCTTATTATTTATTAATAAGAGTTGAAATATATTTCAATTAAATAAGATAGATTATATATTTTTAAAATTAAATAATAAAAATTTAAAAAAGGACAAATTCGTCGAAATTTTCCATCTCCACTATTTTACCTTTTTTTTCGTTAATCTACTTTTCATTTTTACATTTATTTTTTTGTTAAAAATAAAATATTTCTTTGATAAAATTTAACAACAATTCAGATATATAAATGAATTTCAAGTAAATATATATGTTAGATTTAAATAATTTTTAATTTATATTTATAATTTAAAATTTTTGCAAGTAAGGGTGAATTTTGGAAAACCCATAACAAATAAATATTATAGATGTATAAATAATTACAAAATAGATATTATTATTTATCACTATCACTAAGTACTACATATTCCTCTATTTATTTATTTATTACTATTATTATTAATAATAATAATAATAACAACAACAACAACAACACTACTTCTATGTTATTTTGTTTCTAAAAAGAAAAAACTTAAAGGTACTACTATGTTTGTACCTCTACTACTATTATTTATTATAATTATTCTTATTATTATGATTATTGATATTTTTATATTTTATCTAATATTTGAGTACTTTTTAAAACATTGAAAGAGAAAGTTTATGAATTTTGTGAGTTCATTTAAAACTCTTCAATATAATATTCCTAATTTTAAGTCAATGATAATTTTTTTTTAGAAAAAAAACTAGTTTTAAGACAATTTTAATAAATTTATCATTAGATACTTTTAATTATTTTACCATTTGAATTTCTATGCTTCAAATAAATAGATAAGTTACAGTAATTAAAACCACTTATAATAATAAGGTAGTCATCCTTATTTCTTTCTTGAATTATCTAATAAATGAACAAATTTTCCTTCCAAAATGCCTAAAAATAAGGGAATTTGACCTCAAATCGGTTCACATCCGTAAAGCTAATTGCAGACATTTTAAATCTAGTTTGAATAATTTATTTTTCATTTATAAATAATTATAAAATCAATGAGAAAATAATTATTATTTTTTTAAATACCATTATTATAATTACTATAATTATACTACTATTACTATTACTACTACTGTTATTATTATTATTATTATTACCTCAGTATTGCTATTACTATACACTTTTTTTGGTTAGCACTTTTAGTACGTACTACTATTTATTATTATTATTATTATTATTATTATTATTATTATTATTATTATTATTGTTATTATTATTGTTAAAATAAATGTATACAAATATATTTTATAGTATATAAAAGGAATATTTTTTTTGGTTGCCCAAGGTATTCCGGGAAAATTGAAGGAAAGGTGTCTTTTAAGTCTTGAATGAAGGACTGGTGACATTGACCAACAGATAGGGTCAAACATCATTAAGAAACTTGATTAAGTTAATTGTGGACTTGATTAATATTTTCAAAACTTTCTAATCTTTTTAAAAATATAAATCAACCCAACTCACACCCCTCTTCAATTCTAATCAACCACTCTCTCTCTCCATCTTCTTCCAACCAACAGTTCTGCAAAATTTCTTCCTTCAACCTCCGGCGACAAATAGTGAGCGAGTTCCTTTTCAACTTTCAACCATCAATCGACGTGAATACTTCTCCGGTGACAATAACTTCGAGTTCTTCGTCCTTCTATTTTCTTTTTTATAGGTAAAAAATTAAAAAGAAATAGAGGAACTTGAGCCAACTACTCTTCTGGTATTGAAATGTAAACTGAATAAAATCCTAATTTCTGGCATTTCTGCATTTCTTGTTCTCGTTGTCATACTGTTGATTCAAATTTGTTGGTGATTTTGGGTGACAGTTGATGTTCTTAGTGTGTATATGTGTGTGTAATATGTTGGTGTTGCTGGGTTGATTTGTTGTTTGTCTTGGTAGAAATGGTATTGCAACAATTGAAACATCTGATATAATAGATGAAACATATGATGCAACAGAAAAAAATTGGATGCAACAGATTAAAAATCTGATGCAACTATGAAAATCTGATGCAACAGGTGAACAATCTAATATATCATTCATCGGTTGCGACAGAAGACTCTTTTGTTTGGAAGAAATCTAAATAATATTTATGCAACAGATAACTGATTAGTGATCTGTTTTTATTCTTTCAAATGGTTTACTCTTTATTTTAAAATCTGATGCAACAGATTAAAAATCTGATGCAACTATGAAAATCTGATGCAACAGGTGAACAATCTAACAGATTATTCATCTATTGCGACAGATGACTCTTCTGTTTAGAAGAAATCTAAATAATATTGATCCAACAGATAACTGATTAGTGATCTGTTTTTATTCTTTCCAACGGTTTACTCTTCATTTTACAACAGATTAGGACTGTTTTTATTCTTTCCAACGATTTACTTATATAGGTCGGTTATCTGTTGCAACAGATAACATACCTGGTGCAACTGATTAGTGATCCATTTTTATTCTTTCCAATGGTTTACTCATCCATTGCAACAGGTCGGTTATATGTTGCAATAGATAAAATACCTAGTGCAATAGATTAGTAATCTATTTTTATTATTTCTAACGGATTACTCATTTGTTGCAACGGGTCAGTTATGTATTGCATCAGATAAAACACCAAGTGCAACAGATAGCCCTGTTTTTATGGTTCTTACGCATTACTCATCCGTTGCAACAGGTCGGTTATATGTTGCAACAGATAACATACCTGGTGCAACAGATTAGTTGTCTGTTGGAACTGTTATATTACTGTTATGCATTAATCAATTATAATCTATATTATGTTTCTGTTAATTTAAGATAACATGGCTCCCAGAATAAAAGAAATCGAATCAAGTCCAAGTAAAAGAACAAGTGCAGCAGCTCAGCTACATCCACCACTCTATGAGCTTGCTTTACAAGTGTTATCTCAATCAGGAGCAGAAGATAATGAACACGGGGAGGAGGAATCTTTCAAAAGAGATGATCCAAATGCTAATAGCCCTTCCGTCGAAGAGTTGGTCAAAACCTTTAGCATTGATCGTTACCCTGTGAGAATGCAGTGCGATGGTGCCACAGATTTAAGGGGTGATCTCGTGGTTAAGTCAGTCATGGGAAAATCTTTCGACGCCTTCAGAAAAGTACTTTCAGAACAAAAATCGAATTCTTATTTCAGGTAAAGCTGCTTTGGAAAATATCTTGATTTGCCGGAGGACAACAATGCTCGTTTCCAGATGAAAATGGTATATAATCTTCTCAAGCGCAGGTTTATGTATGAAAACAAAGATAAGATGGATGAGGTGTGGATAAATTACTGTGGTATGCCTGTTTGTTTTGGTTGGGAGGAGTTTGCCATAGTTACCGAACTAAAATATTATCCTCCTTATCCTTCTTAAGTTATACCTAATCTGATCCAAAAGAAAGCACCCCACACACCCAAAAAAGAAAAAGGCAAGTCGAGTGATCGTGATGACCTAGTGCCCATTGTTGGTCCAATCTTCAAAAATAAAAATCTGATTGAAGCGTTGAAAGGTAAAGGACTTTCAAAGAAGCACAAGCAATCATTGTGCTTGGCTTGGTTTGTACATAATGTTCTTTGGACGAGAGATGCTAACAACAACACAAGCCTCGGTTTAATAAACCTCTCCGACGATCTTGAGGCATTTAACAACTATCCTTGGAGTTATGAAAGCTTCAAAATGACTGTCGAATATTTGTTGATTCCCTTAACGCCAAAAACAGTCAATTTATATGGTTTTCCATGAGCCTTCATGGTAAATATTTCTTTTATCATGATATGATTCATTATTTTTTTATTCAATAATGTTTTTTGATTTATTGGCATTATGTTATAGGCTTGGGCATTTGAAGCCATTCCTTATTTGAGACAACAAGTGAACTACTAGGAAGAAGTTTCCTATCCAAGAATTCTGAGATGGTTGTCGGCCAAAACCGGTAAAAATACAAAATTTCTAGATTTTTTCAATCCCCCCAAGGAAGTAGTAAGTCCAAATCTAATCAAGTTTTTATTTTAATTAATGATTAAATGATTTTATCATCATTCTTAATATATGTACCGATTTATTTTAGATTATCCATCCGTGGCTTGTTCTGACCAACCGAGAGTTGAAGATGTCATTTTTTCTTACTTTACGGTATGTGCAAACTTTATCGGACCCTAAGGTCATTGATGGAATAAAAATGGAATTGTTTGGAGCAACAACCATCACAAGAAAAATAATTTCGGAGGGTGGGGCTAATGATGCTCCTCTTACAGTTTTTGAAACAACAAGCCATTATGATTATGATCATAATAGTTGTACAGATTTTTCTCCAGATTTTGCTGCATCTAGCGAATGTTCTTCATGAAAATGTCAAGACTGCAAGGCGAAACACGATAGAGTGATTAATGCTATTAATGCACTAACTGCTTTTGTAAATGAAATAACATCTAAGAGAGGTGTCATCCCATCAAAGAGGATTTCATATCCAAACACTCCACTAGAGATCAAGGCTGCTAAGAGGAGAAGGAAAAATACTTTCAAGGCATCATCAATCATCAAAAAAAGCAAGATTGCAAAGCCTCTGTCTTTGTCTTGCACCGATGTTCAGTGTCCAAGGGCCACAGAAGAGCAGCATGAGCTAAAGAAGGTGAATGTACATCATCTGTTCCAAAAAAATAAACAAGCACATATCTGTTTCAACCAATGATACATCTACTAAAAATTATCAAACAGATGTATGTATACATCTGTTGCAACTGTTGTCTAACCTGTTGCATCAGATTCGTTATCTGTTTCAACAGATGAGTCTTATATTGCAATAGATGGATCATCTGTTTGAAATTATCGTACTGCTCTGATTTACAAATTAAATTTTTTTCTCGCAAGCAAGGTAGCGAGAATTTATTAAAAAGAAAACTTAATAGCCTTGCATTCGGATGACCTAACCGACTATGTCAGGTAGAAATGGATGTGCTGGTAGAGGTCACATGCACATGAGGAGAAGATATGGAGGGTAAATTTGGCCACTCATCGAGACCGTCCTTATTCTGACCATGCACCAACGGAGTCCACGTTTTCAAGTCCTTCACAAAAAATGAAAGGGAAAAAATTCAATAGAGGTTAGGTTATCTTGACAAAATTTAGAGAGAGAGTAAATTGCGTTTAATGCTAGGAGCACAGAGAGTGTTAGAGAGTTTGAAAGATTTATTTGATGCATTTAATTGAGTTGAACCAGTGTGAGTTATTGGTATTTTTTTACCATCACCCATGGAGACCTACTCCATCCCATTGTATGGCTGCAAATTTTGAGGTTCAACAGTGATGTGATGAGACGCGTTGGAGTCGAGAATCTATCGACAAACACTTGCAACATGACCTGGTTTATTACACAACTTACAGTGAACACCATTAGAAGAGTTGTTGGTGGTCGAAGATCGTCATAGATTGGGTGAAGTAAAGTGATTATTGGATCGCCACTATTGGTTGTTGCCATTGTTATTGTTGGGGCGACGATTGGTGTGATTGTTCGACTTACCAGGCATGTTGGAGGTTGTAGCAGAGGTAGCAGCAGCAACATTAATCTGATTGGGACCTTTTTTTGACTCTTCATGTCGAAGAAAAAGCTCATAATCCAGAAGCTTTTCGTAGAGTTCTTCATAAGTAATAGTGAAGTCCCGAGCACGGATTGCAGTAGAGATCTCATGAAACTCTGGACCCAAACCACTGAGGATCTTGACAATAAGTTCAGAGTTGGAGACCGGAGCACCAGTAGTAGAGAGTTCATCAAAAATTGACCAAATAGTTTGCAAATATTTGGTGACTGGCTGGGATTCTTTGGTTAGACTCATAAGTCGATCACGCAGACTGAAAATTCTGGTTTGAGACTTGTTCGCATAGGTGATGTGCAGTGCATCCCTGGCTGTCTTTGCTGAGGTAGCCGCTGCAACAGTTGTGGCAATTGTTGGATCAACAGATGCCATAAGTGCATTTTGAATAAGTTAGTTTTGTCGAAACCAAATAGTAAATGCAGGATTGGCACTAGGGACTATGCCAGTTGTGAGAGTGCGAGATGGGGAAGGTGTAGACCCATCAAGATAATTGTAGAGATCATTACCATGCATAAGCATGGAAAATTACGCCTTCCACGTTGCAAAATTGTGGCTGCCAAGCAATTTAATGGGCAATTGGGACGCAGGGTTAAATTGAACAACCAACAGGATGACGTTGTTTTCAGCATTAACAACTTGAGGAGTGTCTGCCATTCGTGGAGGATGGTTGGGAGATAAAAAAATATTACTCGTTAGAGTATACTGAGGTCTCTGATACCATATAAAGCTGAGTCAAGTATGAAAGCTTATTTGATTTCATTTACATGTGTGTGTGTATATACAAGAGAATACAAACTAAATAAGGAAAAAATCAATTAATAAAGATGATATACTAAGATATGGAAGATCTGCTGGGATAGGGAAGATCAATCATGAGATATCTTCCAAGATAAGATATATGCTCCAATACCCCCACCCCCGCCCCCCGAACTCAATTTTAGCGTATTGTTGTTATCCTTTTGTGCTGATGTGACACCTTTATTACATAAAAATGGCCCATGTTAAAGATGTCACGTCAGCTAAAAAGGTTGGCAAAAATACGTTAAAATTTAGTTAGGGGGTAATAGGACCCCCGTGAAGTTGGAGTGTGTTGTAGCAAATTTGGTCATTGTCCGGGGGTACTAGAAGGAAACAAGTTTGCATTGCAAGGCATAGCAGCAGCACACCTACTAGGAGGTGAACTGAGCATGGAGGAGAAGCTGAGGGCAGCAAGGAAGGGTTCTGGTTTTGATGGGGACAGTTAATGTTTTTGGGAAAGAAAGAAACTTTTCTTATTTATGCTTCAGATTCAAAGTTCTTGTGTAGACATATGTATGGCATTCTGTATTTTAATGTTTAGTGTTAATATGGATGACTATTGTATGACGTACCGATGAGTTGTTCTCTTCCTCCTCTCTTTTCTCCATTATTCCCTCTTCCCATGATTGAACTTTCCAAAGTAGCTTCTCGTGCCTTCCTTTCTAGTTCTCAAGGTCTGAAGCATAAAACTTTATCAGGTGGAAGAAGTAAGATTGCAAGAAACTGAAGAAAGAAGGCACAAAACATTTACATGCCCTTTAACTTGGCCACAGATCACATCTATGACCTCCAACTTTGGATTTGCACAATTAGATACTTAAACTTGTATAAAGTTGAACAAGTAGACACATATGTCATATGTGGCGTCCTACGTGTTCAATTCTTATCCTACATGGCGTCCTACGTGTATTATGTCACATAGAACGTATGTGTTTACTTGTTCAACTTTATACAAGTTTTAGTGCCTACTTGTGCACACCCAAAGTTTGAGATCATAGATGTGATTTGAGGGCAAGTTAAAGGGCATATTTATGTATTAAGCAAGAAAGAAATATAAAAAGTCATAGAAGGAAAAACAATTCTTCTGTAGTCAGATATATAAAAAGTCATTTTCGAGATATTGGGCAAGTTCAAACATCAAATGGTTCTTACAAAACGTTATCCCACATTGTTAATTTACACATAAACACACATACAAAAAGAGTAGTTACTCAAGCACTGCTGATTTACCAAGATAGCTAGATTTGATGCTTTCTTTTTACACTGCATCAATTTCCACTACAAGAATCGGAATGGAGAAGAACCTGTTCTGTTGGTGCTCAAAATATTTCGACCTTAAGCTCGTCCCCTCCCGTCATATCTTCAGCATATTGTTTAATCTTCAGAGAAGAATCGTCAAGTTGAGGGCACTCTGAAAGTTGGATGATTTTCAATGAACAAATATCGCGGAAACTAGGCGGAATCTCCTCAAGCATACGACATCCCCACAGTCATAATTTCTCAAGCACGGGAAAGGATTCCTCTCCAAACTTCCACTTATCAAGAGTCACTTCACACAACCCCAAATATTTGAGATTCTCAAAGGTGTCTGCCTCCCCCATGTTCCATTCTCCCCCCTGCATGATTGTCCTCAGAAGGATCAGCTCTTCAAGGTTGGGCAGTTTTGCTATTGTTGATAGGGAATTGGATGTCAGAGGAAAATCACGCAACACAAATTTTTCAAATTCGATGGGAAGTGAAAATCCCACGAACAATTTGTTGCAACAGAAGGCCCACTGTCGTTTGAGTTTGAACTTTCAAAACCTACATTGAGGAATTCTAGTTCAGATAGGAAATCCACTTTTGGGAACCAATATTTCTGTGTTGAACAATCCCATGATTCCTTGAGACTAAATTTAAGCACTTGAAGATTGGAAAACCTTTTGAAGATATCCTCTGTATCTTTCGAATCGGAAAGCACGAGTTGCTCTAATGCTCTCAAGTTCTCTAACTTTGAGTCCTCTGCTATCAGTATTGGTTCATCTGTATCCTTATCAAAGAAAGAACAAGCGGTCACGGACAGCTCTCGCAACTTTACAAGATCCCAAATTCTCGGTAATAGTACAAAGGTTGATCCTTTGTTATTCACATGCAAGATTTCTAGATTCCCGAGGTTTGAGAAAGATGAAGGTAGAGATTTAACTTCTGTTCCAAAGAATAAGCACCTCAAATGATTCAACATGCATATTTCATTCAGCAAAGAATCTTTCACCATAATAAAAGACAGAAACAGTTGCAACACTCTAAGAAGCCTCAAGTCTCTTAGGTGATATACATCATAAAGTTGATCGTCCATCTCATCTCCAGTTATCAACAAAGAATAGAGGTGTTTCTTTTTTGAACTGAA
>NW_025849493.1:0-1907 GCF_002878395.1 Capsicum annuum
ACTGGTGGATCTTCTAAAGGATGTTGAGTACTTCAAGGACCAAGCCTTAGGTGAAAGCAAATACGAGCAGTTCTGGAAGCATGCAACAAAGCTAGGTGTGGACACTCTCAAAAAACATTCGGATAATCCAGGGTACACTCAGGGATATGGGGTCTGGCTTCAATCTATCCTTTGGGGTATCAGTCAACCCTTACCAGCACAGCTTAGAGGGAGAATACAGGAAGAATGTATAGTTGACGACCATCAGGATGAAAGTGCGGGGTCCAAAGTGGAGACACTGAGAGTTCAGTTAGCAGATTTGTTCAAGACGGTAGAAAGGTGTCAGAATAATCTTTCCACGTGCACTCCTCATGAGGCAGGAATATGGGCCCAAAGCTTCTTCCCTAATATTAGGGTGTCTTTACAAGATATGCTACAAAGTTTGAATGGAAGAAAGAGAACTTCAAAGGCAGGTCCATCTCAGCCAGGGTCATCACGCAGAGCATCAGTCTGAAAGAGCATTTCTTATCTTTATTCGGCTTGAGTCTTTTATGTTTCTGTCATTATAGGGTGGCGTCAGTTTTAAGTCGATGTCAAGTTGTTTTGGTATTAGGGTCTTTATCAGTAATTTCATGTATGTCGTCTTAGGGGTCTAGAATGTTATTTTGTATTTATTGTTTAGTTTTTAAAGCGGTCCTAAATTCGTTGCATGTTTTGTTTCTTCCTTTCATCAAATGTTTTGAGGTTACGTCTTTCTTTTGTTTGTTTGTTTTCGTTTTTGCAAAAAAAATAAAAAAAAATTCAATTATGTAATGTTTATGCATATGCTGCCCAAACTATGCAAGTTCTGATTCATGTACAACATGATACGTAGGCAACCTGCTTTTGGGTTCGATCTAATCATTTTGTTTCGTTGTTTTTCATTAAAAAAAAAAAAAGCAAAAGCCATAAGAATGATAAAATGAAGGTAGATAGCGAGAGAAGAAAAGAAAGAAAGGATGATGAGACAAGAAAGGAAAAGAACAGAGATTGATACGAAAAAAAAAAAGGAAAAGGAAAAAAATAATAAATAATAATAATAAGTGTAGATAAAAATCGGGATGATGTTAAAATGACCTCGCTTCCCTCAAAAGCTGGTAGAAATGAACATGAATTTAGGACAATTTTACCAATGTGATTCCCATGCTTGTTGTGTGCCCTAATCCTAACGGATGTCGTCTTTGATGAGCATGTTCTTTCAGATAACAGTGGTAGGTTTGCAGTACTCTGGCTAGTCACTCATACTTCACTAGATCCAAAACAAAGCTCTCCATGGCTAGAAGAGAGATTGAAAATTCGCTCATTGACCCGGATCAGGATCACAGGGAAGAAAGTTCAGAACACAATGATGAGGTAGTAAGGCTCAGGCAACAATTGATAGATTAGCACTAGGCATGGGCCTGCGGAATGCCTCCTCCTCCGCTCCCTGAAGGTCTTGGGAATATCTCTAATTGCCCATCGCTCTCTCAGGCGCAATTCTCTACTTCTACTGAGTCACCTGAGCACGCGCCAGGATTCACTCCACGACATTATTATCCTGAAAGTTCTGGTGTGCCCTTGGCAACTCCCTAACCAAGACCCACTGCTCAGCCGGTGCCACCGATCACACCGATATTCGTGGCTCCGCCACCACCTAAAGCTCCCATATATGCTGTGCGTCCCACAATGGGGCTTCCTAGGTCTGCCAGTGAGCCAGTATTGAAGGTTCCAGATAGTCAATATTATGCCCCGGAACCTACTTTGAGAATGAATGAACCGTATAGGTACACTCCGCTACCTGCATTTCCATTTGATACGGAGAAACCTGTCGTAACAGAGGAACAAGAAATCATAGCACGGAAATTGAAAAGTTTAGAACAGGCTATGAGGAATTTGCAGGGAATCGGAGA
>NW_025849494.1:0-2451 GCF_002878395.1 Capsicum annuum
TTTTGTTTTTTTCTTAAAAAAAAATAAGGTTTTATGTTATTTCGTACGATTAACATGGTAATCTGGATAATTTTTCCCTTAAACAGCGCCTCTACTCTAGTTACTCCCCGCCACGGCTTCTTGCCTCATTGGTTTCACCTTTAGGATGGCATAGTTCTTAGGGATTTTTCTCCATTTCCACTTTGTTAATAAACTTCTTAACATATTATTCTTCGAATAATTCTACTATAAAGTAACTAATATGAATTTATTTTATCATATCATGATTGTTGAGAATTATGAATTTAGCTATTCATAATGATAAATAAATATACTTGTTCGGGTAGTTTTGATATTTCTGAAGTTTGTTCCTCCATAACTTTTTCCATTGAAATATGTCTATTTTTTAATTAACTGAGTAAAATATTTATTGTGGAATGGAGAGAGTATTTGCTTCTAACGCATGAAGGATTGCTTTGCAATGCCTTCAGTTGCCTTCATTTATAGAACGAAAAACTTTACAAGCATCTTTACACGTTTTTTAAATCTTATCCTATAAGTCAAAAAGGCTACTAAAGATTACCTAAATCTAAAAAGTCTATACATAGCCTTTAAAGAATAAAGAAAAAAAAGTCCAAGTCCATAAGTCTACATAATTTACAATCTTAACAATTCTACATAAAAATCTATACAATGCTTCATAAATGATCCAATATCTTGTCTTCCATTGCTGTTGTCGTATTTGCTATATTCTATTATTGCTTCATCTTATCTTTCCAGCTGGCATTTTGTCTTCTTTTATTCTAGATGTACTTCTGGAATAATGTTATCTTCTCCATTACATCTTGAACATTGGTGATCTGGATATTTGTGTCCGATTATTTTACAATATCTTGTCAGTAGTCCATATGAAATAAATCCTTTTTAGTTTGCTCTTGCGGTAGATTGTTTTTCTGGGTTAAGTAATGTCATTCTCCATTGTCTGACATCTTTCATATCTACTTGTCGTAGCTCTTTTGAATTAGAGTAAATCATTTGATGATCTCTCGAATAATAGCTCCATATTGAGTTCCCATTAGTATAATTATTTGCTAGTTCTTGGATAATCGTCGCTAGTCTAATAAGTCGTTTATTTGCATAGAAGTCGGGTATCTCAATTCTGGATATCTCCGATTGTTGTGTAATATCTTCTGGTATGATCATATCTCTAGTTAGTCCTATTTTTACAACTTGTATAACTGATTTTATTTCGCCATATAGTATCTCTACCGGTGCAGTATAACATTTTATGTAAAATAAATTTTCTTTCGTTATCCTTTTGTAGGTGGTGAATATCTTGTGTAATTCTTCCATAGCTGTTAATTCTTCTCCGTCTTGGGTGTATATGGTGTTTAATAGTCCATAGTCAAAACAAGTTTTTACTAGACTTGGGTTAGTTTTGGGCAGTGCAATTAGTTTGTTATATCCTTGTAACTTTTGGGTTATATAGTTGGTGTTTGGTTCTTTGATGTTTGTAGCTCTGGGGTTAAGGTTTAGAAAAGTTTGTACTCTGTAGATATTTTCTATGTATTTCTGGGCTGTGTAGTTGTAAACTTTTTTATCTTGGTTTAGGCTATCTCGGTATGTGGTAACTTGTGGGGATATGAACAAGTGGTCTTTTTGTGTTTTTGGTGTAAATGATTTTTCAAATATTTTATTCATATTCATATTCTGGTATCTTGGTCGACTAACTCCTTTGCTTGTACCTGCAAAAGTAGATTGATAAATGTTATGGGTTTTATGGAGTGTCCCAAGGAGATCTTCTATTATTTCAGTGTAGCTTTGTCTTGATATGTAATCTACAATAACATTTTTGTTAGTACTGATCACTTCAATTGTAAATGTGAAATTTAATATATTCTAGACTAATCTCCGAATCTCTTTTGTTGTAACTGAATTTTGTATTTTCTTGTTAACCACCAGTGTACCTGTGTATTATCTGTTCGTACAATAAATTTGTTATACACAATATATGGCTCGAATGCTAACAAACATTTATATAATGAACATAATTCTTTCCTATTTATTTTCCATTTTATTTCTGTCTCATTAAATGTACCTGAGTAGTATCTACAATGGTGTTCTATTTTTTCTGTTTCATATCGATATTTAAGTACTCCTCCATAACTATATTCACTAGCATCTGCTTCTACTATGTATATAAATTTTCTATTTTCATCTGAAAATTATACTTTTGATAATTCTTTACAAAGTAATTTTATTTTTTGAACTTGTTTTTTATCTTTTTCATTGTAGTTATATTCTATATCCTTGTATTTATCTTATTTTTAATATCTTATTTGGTATAAGATAATTATATGTTATAGTTTTTGCATTTAAATTTCTGTAGTCAATAACCATCCTACTTTTTCCTCTTTTTTGTTCACTATGTTTATTTACTATAAATGCTGGACTATTATGTTTACTATTACT
>NW_025849495.1:0-1026 GCF_002878395.1 Capsicum annuum
CACGGGCCCTGCTCCTCTAGTATGTACAATAAATGCTCCATTAATTGTGGCTTAATTTTCCTCTACATCTTTTTCTTTGGTGAGCAAAAAAATTTTTAATTCATTAAAATTTTCATTTATGTATAGTTTTATTGATTAACACGAGACACAGGTTCAAAGCACGTATACTTGAGTAGTATAATTAATCTAATTGGTTAGAAATATAATCATATAATGTATTTAAATGGATTTGCGTGGTAATCAAGATACCATATATGGTAACTTTTTCTTTATCTTTATCCGTATATATTTGAGAAGCTATTTCACGCGTATATATTTGGTAACAGCTAGGAATCAAAGTGCAAGTCCTAATCCGACACAAAAAGGGAAAACACTTTCTTTTTTTCTTCATATATACTTATTAGTCTAGTTGCAAACTTCAATATTTACGCTTGATTAGTTTCATCAAATAATGGAGTCATCCACATCTGCCAGTCAAATTCATGTGTTTCCCCAATTTCATAATGCTAGAAGTACTCTTCCTTGTTCGGTCAATATTTCAGGCAACAATTTTAACTTGGAGATTGATCTACTTATCAAGTTTGCTTACACTTGTTTCGTCAACATTATCGAAGAGTACCCCTTTCATACTAAGTGGAATGGGAAATACAACTCATTGTCATGGGATATTGTTGACATAGTGCTGCCTTTGGAAACTATCTTTCATTGTCCACTAGAAAGAATTAAGTGGGATGGTCTTGAGAAAATATTGGAGAGCAAACATGATTTAATCAAACAAATTTCAGAGTATGCTCGTACCACACAGAACCTTGCACCTCCTTTGCAAGATGATGATAAAGCTTATGTGAGCCTGATAATTGTTGAGAAACTTTATGTATCTCCTCAAGAATTTGAACTTACCAAATCCAGAATTGTTAAAAACTAATATGATGAGATTGGAGAAATAGTTTGGAGAGTTACTTATAAAGAAATCAAGGGATTGGGACAATCACACGAACCATCTTTGTATGAAAAATTACAATGGAT
>NW_025849495.1:1126-1644 GCF_002878395.1 Capsicum annuum
TGGACAGACGAGTGTGTGATATGCAAGGAGAGTTACTCACCTGGATCGAAACCATACAACTTGCCTTGCAGCCACAGTTTCTATTATGGCTGCATCGAGACTTGGCTTCTTAAAAACACAAATTGTCTCATGTGTCGTTACAAGTTGCCACCAATGGAGTCCAAATAGAAGTGATCTCTTTCTAGTATTTAAAATGTATTTTAAGATAGGTTAATTCTGTCAAAAAATTATCTTTTCTCTTATGGCAACAAAATTCTAGTTATTGAATTTATTAATAGAATCTTTGCACCTTTTTACTCAAAAATCACACTAGCATATATTCACCATATATCATTATCATCCAAATAACAGGGGGAGTAAAAAAAATAAAATAACAGAAAGGAACCCATTAGAGATTCCACACACACCGAGCACAAAATCTCTGAATTCACAGACCACCACCAACGGACATTGAAGAAGAACAAGAACAGTAGAGCAAATACACCTCAGGCCACGCACACTCACCATCGAACATGGTA
>NW_025849496.1:0-1446 GCF_002878395.1 Capsicum annuum
ATGACTAATCTGTTGCGCAGATTAGTAATCTCTTGCAACATATATGACTAATCTGTTGCAATAAATGAGTAATCTATTAGAACATATATGACTAATCTGTTGCAACAGATTACTCATCTATTAGATTCGTATTATAATGTTGTAACATGAGTCTAACATATGGGTCATTTGTTGCAACAAATTAGTCATATGTTGCAACAGATTACTCACTTGTTGCAACAAATGACTCATATGTTGGATTCATGTTACAGGTTCTATCCATTGTAGCAGTAGCAAATATAACAAAGAAAAAATTCAATAAAAATCATAATTATACTTACAAAATCACCTATGAAATAATGTCCAAGTGATATATAAATAAAATTTGACCTAAAAAAATTCCAAAAATTTCAACAGGGGCACAACGAATAAGTGAAACACATGAAAAATTTTATGAAACAGGTAAAGAAGACAAAAATAGTATATCATTTATCAAATGCAAAAGGATCAAGGGGACAAACGTTTGAGTTCTCCTAAAAACGTTTAAGTTTCCTAGTATTTTAATTGCTTTCTAATGGATGACCCATCTGTTTTAACATATTTTCTATCTGCTTGATAATTTTCAACAGATAAATCATCTGTTGCAACATGTTAGTCACCTGTTGATTCAAATTAAGCAATTATTAATAATAACTAAATTGATTCAGCTAAAATTAAAGACAATTCTTTAAGACAATAGGACAAATATTTGAGTTCTCCTAAAAATATTTGAGTTCCCTAGTATTTTTATTATTTTCCAACGGATGACCTATTTGTTCCAACAAGTTAGTCATTTATTGCAACAAATGCTTATAACAAGCTAAGTTAGTCATTTGTTGATTCAAATTAATCAATTATTAATGATAATTAAATTGATTTAATTAAAATTTAAGACAAGAGAAAAACATTTGAGTTCTCCTAAAAAATATTTGAGCTTTAGTATTTTAAATTATTTTTCAACACATATTTTGTCTATTTAATAATTTTCAACAGATGAGTCATATGTTGCAATAACTCAGTCACCTGTTGCAACAGATGTCTATATCTGTTTGATAATTTTCAATAGATGAATTAATTATTGTAACAAGTGAGGCATCTGTTGCAACAGATGTCTATATCTGTTTGGTCATTTTCAACAAATATTTTAATCTGTTTGGTCATTTCCAACAAATTACTCATCTGTTGTAACATGTTACTCATATATTGATTCAAATTAAATCATTATTTTAATAACTAAATTGATTACTAAAATAAAATATGAATTAATAAGTTCAATTACAGTTTCAATTAATCTCATGGTAATTACGCGATAAACTAAGTATGTTCGTCCTGAGTAGAGTGATCAATTGACCAATTTTATTTGAAATGATTCAAACTAAGACATCATTAGAGTTAACTATATTGATTTAACTAAAGTTATAGATAAAT
>NW_025849497.1:0-1032 GCF_002878395.1 Capsicum annuum
TTTTGGATGATTATTTTTGTAATATGAATTAAGAGGTAAACAAGAATTGAATAGAATATATGTCTAGTGTAACTCAATCAATTATTTTTTTTTAGAAAACACTTTCATGCAGTTCGCTAGTTCATCATGTTACGATTTCATAATCTTCTAACTAGTCGTGCTTTCTAGTAACGATTTGAACTCAAATCTAACGGCTATAAATCTGAAGTGGGAGATTAAAAAATCAAACAGAATATATGTTTAGTGTAATCCAACTGATTTTTTTCATCGTTATTAGCAAAACAGTTCATCAAATTACAATCTCATAATCTTCTAACTAGTCGTGCTTTCTAGTGACTATTTGAACTCAAATATAACTGACTATAAATAATTTTGGGTGATTTTTTAACCTTTTTTAAAAATAGAAAAAATCTGAAGTAAAAGATTAAAAAATCGAACAGAATATATATTTAGTGTAACTCAATCGACTTTTTTCGTCTTTACTAGTGAAACAGTTCATCAAATTACGATCTCATAATTTTTTAATTGGTCGTGATTTCTTTGATTCAACCCCATAATATTTTAGGAAAGAAAAAAACGTATTACAAACACAAAATGGAAAAGATCCTTTTTCACCTTTGATTGATATAAAAAGAAGATTACCAATATCTTATTTTCTTAAAAAAAAATATTTAATATCTCCATAAACTCAAATAAACAGCTAGTATCACGTGGCAATAATCAACGGTGTAGATTAAAGACCCCACCAATTTGAATTCAAATTTTTGCAAGTAGCGTTACGATTCCGGAGCCTTTAGGTTCGGATCCGAGGCTAAACTATAGAGTAAAAAGTAATAATAAAAAAATTCTATAACTTTCACTTCCCCTCAGCTCAAAATTTTTTACTTTGATTTCCTAACCATAAATTGTGAAAAGATTTGTGGGGTTCATTTTTTTTTATTTTTTTGTTTGCTATTCAGTGAGAAAAAAAATTCTTGAAAGTATGTATAATACTTAATTGTTTAGCTATATGTATATAAATGTTGAAAGTTA
>NW_025849497.1:1132-1505 GCF_002878395.1 Capsicum annuum
CTATATGTATATAAATGTTGAAAGTTACTGTAGAAAAAATTATTTGAGGAAAGATTGTTGTTGTTATGTATGTTCATGTGGGGTTTAATGATTTTTTAGAATTGATAAACTGTACTATTCATTTTTCTTGATTGACATGAATAAATTTTCTTGAATAATTGTTAAAGGTGTAATCTTGATGTTATGTATGTTGATGTGGGGTTTAATGATTTTTTTAGAGATGATATACTGTACTATTCATTTGGGGTAAAAAAATATTTTCTTGATTAACATAAATAAATTTTCTTGAATAATTGTTAAAGGTGTAATCTTGATGTTATGTATGTTCATTTGGGATATAATCGGAAATAATCTCTCTACCTATAAGGTAGTG
>NW_025849498.1:0-14019 GCF_002878395.1 Capsicum annuum
AGTTGGGTGATTTTGATAGTTTGTAAAAGTTAGGGCATAAAATCATATTTAAAAAAGTTTTTTCAGAAGTAAAAAAAAAAAATCAAAAAAGACATGGCCAAACACAACTCCAACTCCAATTTCAACTCCAACTTCAACTCCAACTCCAAAAAATTTTAGTTTTCATGGCCAAACGGCTACTTAGATAGCCTAGTGGTACTATTTTCTCTTCTTGGGCGCTTCCTTCAGCCTACTGCAGGTCCAATCCCTGTTAGTGATTTTTTTTTAATAAAAAAAAAGTTAGTTGCTGCTGCTATAGGAATAAATAAATAAATAATAATAATAATAAATAAAAAAAACGACACGGTTTTAACACAAAAAGCAAAATTTTGACAGTGCATAAATATGACCTTTAACTATTCAAAACTGCACAAATATGACCTCCCTCCAAGTCAGTCCTTTTAACGACGTGGCATCGTGTGATTGGATGAGTTTTCCACGTTGGCGCAAGTGAAACTCACGCATGGGGTTGCAAAATCGGAGGTCATATTTATTCAGATTTTGAATAGTTAAAGGTCCTACTTGTGCACTATCAAAGTTTAAGGTCAAAGTTATAATTTGGTGTCAAGTTTAGGGTCATATTTATGTATTATGCCTTTTAGAAACTTTGTTTAATGCTGATATGTAATATTGACACCTGTAATGTGGCCTTTGTTTGATTCACTCTTGCTTTGTCAAATGAAGTTTCTACCAAATACTTGTGGAAGATTATTTTTTGGACTTGTCAAACAAGATTGCTACTTGTTCAAACAAGTTGCTACTTGTTCAAACAAGTTGCTTCTTGTTCAAACAAAGTTGCTACTTGTCTCCATTTTCATCTCTATAAATAGAGGCCTTCTTTCTCAATTTGTTTGATCGAAGCGCAAACTTCGGGATGTGGCAATTAAAGATGGAAGCTATCTTAATTCAGGATGGCTTAGATATGACACTAGAAGAAAAGGAGAAGAAGCCAGAAAAATGGACGGACGAAGAATTTGCCGTCATAGACAAAAAGGCAAAATCAGGTATTATTCTAAATCTCTCAAATGAGGTTTTACGTGAAGTATCTACAGAAACCACAGCGAAAGGCATGTGGGAAAAACTAAAAGCCTTGTATATGAAGAGGACAGTGGAAAATGGACTTTACCTGAAGCAAAAACTTTACACATTTCGTATGGTAGAAGGTACCTCTATACTCTCACATCTTGATGATTTTGATTTTATTCTTATGGATTTGAGTAATATAGACGCTCAAGTTAATGATGAAGACCAAGCCGTCTTATTACTTATTTCCTTACCCCAGTCATTTAAGCATATTAGAGATACTATGCTTTATGGAAAGGATAATATCTCTTACAAAGAAATCAAATCTATCTTAAAAACAAAGGAACGGATAGATAGAGATATTACTGGGGAAAGTAGCGCAGCCCATGGGGAAGGATTATTTGTAAGAGGTAGATCTAATAAGAAATAATCAAATAGTGAAAGGTCTCAATCAAAGTTAAAGTCTAAACCTAGAAATGTTGTGTGCAAATACTGTCATAAAAAAGGTCATCTCATTTCTGAATGCTATAAGTTGGAAAACAAAGAAAAGCGTAAGGAAAACAAAAATGAGCACCAAAATGCTGACTCCGCCGAAGAAAGTGTAGCTGCTAATGAGTATGAAGGAACAATATTCTTAGCAACTAACAATAGTTTTAAATCTAACGATGAGTGGATTTTGGATTCGGGTTGTTCTTATCATCTGTGTCCCTATAGGAATTTGTTTAACACATTCGAATCTGTTGGAGGTGGAGTTATCTTGATGGGCAACAATACTCCCTGCAAGGTTTTTGGTAAAGGTAAAGTCCGAATTAGAATGTATGATGGTGTGGTGAGAACTCTCACGGATGTTAGATATGTTCCCGACTTGAAGAAAAATCTCATTTCATTGGGTACTCTAGAATCTCTTGGGTGTAAATACACAGGTGAAGGTGGAGTTTTGAAAGTATCTTCAGGAGCTCTTGTGATCATAAAAGCACACAGATCAGGTACGTTGTACACTTTATTGGGATCCACTGTTACAGGTGCTGCTGCAGTTTCCACTTCAAATCAACTTGATTTCCACTTCAAATCAACTTGATCCCAACATCACCAAATTGTGGTATATGCGATTGAGGCATATGAGTGAAAAAGGTCTTTCCATCCTCAGCAAAAGAGGTCTACTGTGTAGACAAAGTATTGGAAAAATGGAGTTCTGCGAACACTGTGTGTTTAGAAAGCAGAAAAGAGTCGGCTTCAAATCTCCAGCAGTTCATCGAACAAAAGGTACTTTGAACTACATTCATTCAGATCTTTGGGGTCCTTCCCGTACCCCATCAAAAGGTGGTGCCAGGTATATGTTAACTTTCATTGATGATTATTCAAGGAAGGTTTGGGTTTATTTTCTGAAAAACAAAAGTGATGTTTTCTTAACTTTCAAACAATGGAAAGTTTTAATTGAAAAGTAAACAGGAAAACAGGTCAAGCGGCTTAGAACAAATAATGGCTTGGAATTTGTAATGACGAGTTCAACGAATTTTACAAAAATGAAGAAATTGCTCGACATTGCACTGTGAGGATGACATCTCAACAAAATGGTGTTGCAGAAAGGATGAACAGGACTCTTTTGGAAAGAGCCTGTTGTATGATTTCAAATGCTGGGTTGACAAATGCTTTTCGGGCTGAGGCTATCTCTACAGCTTGTTATATTATCAACCGTGCTCCTTCTGCATCTTTGAACTTCAAGACTCTAGAGGAAATATGGTCAGGTACACCTGCTAATTATTCTGACTTAAAAGTTTTTGGTTGTCCTGCTTACATGCATGTAGATGATGGAAAATTAGAGCCCAGGGCTAAAAATGTATTTTCCTTGGTTATGCATCTGGGGTGAAAGGATACAGACTTTGGTGCCCTGATCCCAAGTCACCAAAATTTATAATTAGCAGAGATGTAACTTTTGATGAATCCTTGATGTTACATTCTAGAAAAGAGTCTTCTAGCTCTTGTACTAAGAACAAAGAGCATGATGTGTATGAACAGGTGGAGGTTGAGCTTGGCATACCTTCTGAGCCAAGCTCATCATCAAATGTGGAACAAAATACAGTTGAAAATCTAGAAGTTAAGCCAGAAGTTGTGACTTCTGAAGTTGAACTAAATGAGTATTCCATAGCAACACATAGACCAAGAAGATAAATTCTCAGACCAGAAAGGTATGAAGATCATGTTTGCTTGTTAAAGAAATCCTTGTACAGATTAAAACAATCTCCAAGACAGTGGTACAAGAGGTTTGATTCCTTTATGTTGGGTCATGGTTATTCAAGAAGCATGTATGATAGTTGTGTTTACTTTCGAAAGTTAAATGATGGTTCATTTATTTACTTACTATTATATATTGATGACATGCTTATTGCTGCTAAGGATTTGATAGAAATTCATAATTTGAAAAGTCAGTTGAAAATTAAATTTGAAATGAAAGATTTGGGAGCAGCTAAGAAAATCATTGGCATGAAGATCAGAAGAGATCGAGAAGCCCGCAAGCTATTTTTGACCCAGAAGAAGTACTTGGAGAAGGTTTTGGAGAGGTTTGGCATGAAAGAAGCTAAACCAGTAAGTACTCCTCTTACTGCTCATTTTAAGTTATCAGCTGCTTAATCACCGCAGTCAGAGAAAGAAGAAAGTTAGATGGCACAGGTACCGTATTCTAGTGCAGTTGGCAGTATTATATACGCAATGGTATGTACACATCTGGATATTTCACATGCAGTAAGTATGGTAAGTCGATATATGGCTTATCCTGGAAAAGCACATTGGCAGGCGGTGAAATGAATTCTCAGATACTTGCGTGGTATCTCAAACGCATGTTTGGAATTTGGTATAAATACTAACACTTTAGTTGGTTTTGTAGACTCAGATTATGCAGGTGATCTTGATAAAAAAAGATCACTGACTGGCTACGTGTTTTGCATTGGTGGTTGTGCTATCAGTTAGAAAGCTACATTACAACACGTAGTAGCTTTATCTACTACCGAAGCAGAATATATGGAAGTGACCGAGGCTATCAAAGAAGCCTTATGGTTGAAGGGTCTATTTGCTGAACTCAGTCCACACCAAGGTGATATTTTTATTTTCTGTGATAATCAAAATGCCATCCACTTGACTAAAGATCAAATGTATCATGAGAGGACGAAGCATATTGACATCAAGTATCATTTTATTCGAGAAACTATTATTGAAGGAAAGGTCTCTGTTCAGAAGATCAACACTAGAGACAATCCTGCAGACATGTTCACAAAGTCTCTTCCGGTCAGTAAGTTCAAGCTTTACTTGAGCTTGATTGTCGTTTGTGAAGAATGATTTTTCCCACACGGGATTTTGCGGAGAGGAAGCAAATTTACTATATTAGCCAAACTCAGGCCAAGGTGGAGATTTGTAATGTGGCCTTTGTTTGATTCACTCTTGCTTTGTCAAATGAAGTTTCTACCAAATACTTGTGGAAGATTATTTTTGGACTTGTCACACAAGATTGCTACTTGTTCAAACAAGTTGCTACTTGTTCAAACAAGGTTGCTACTTGTTCAAACAAGTTGCTTCTTGTTCAAACAAAGTTGCTACTTGTCTCCATTTTCATCTCTATAAATAGAGGCCTTCTTTCTCAATTGTAAAACATATCAAATTACAAGAGTTCTCTTTTATTCTCTTGTATTTATTCTTCCTTCCAATTAGAGTATTAAGTTAAGAGAGTTGGTGTTGGGAAATATTTGTGTGAGCCCTTTCTTTTGGAGTGATCTTGTGAGGTTTTCTCTTAGGATATTTGGGTTAATTAGAGTGACTACTCTAATTTTGTAATCTCTCTATTGTACTCTTGTTGATATAGTGAAGTTGTTCCTCTCCGCTCGTGGATGTAGGTCACACTGACAGAACCACGTTAAATTTGTGTCTCCTTTATTTTTCTTTAAGTACCGTTACTATCAATTTGTTATTGTCTTTGTTATTATCATTATAACATTATTTGGCTAAATTTCGCAATAATCGGGTTCTCGATCCTAACAACACCTCTTAACTCTTTTTTCTCAACCAAGCTTGGTTGACCCAGTGATTAACTTACTAGGTCGCTTAAGCAAGTATCAAGGGTTCGATTTAGGCTGGGATACCTTGGGAAACCAAAAAAGAAAAAAACTCATTTTTCTCTTATGACCTTCCTTCTCTTTGTTGCTCCAGGAGAGGATGATAATTTCTGGTAAACATAATATAGTTACCTAAAATTTTTTTTAGTTATTTAGGGGCCACAATGTCTGACATGATATTTAGCCTTTGAAATTGTTGTCTACTTGGTAAATGTATGAATGCTTGGGGACAAATAATTTTCATCTTGCAATAATATCTTTTTCTTTTTTTTTTCTAGCTATTTGCTTCACATGATTTAACTTCATATATTCAAGATATGCAAATAAAAATAAACTGTACCGCACCTGATTGACTTCCTACATATGATTTTAAGGTCTTAATATCTGAAAGAAAAGATCCAGATACTCAAGTATCTACAGCAGTGGATGCTGCTTTAGAGTATTCAAACAAGTTGCAGGACTAGAAGATGGTGATTCAGGAGCAGCAACTGCTGGTATTGTATTTGGTTCATTTAGGTTGTTGATGACATCATTGCAGACTGTTCATTTAATTGGGAAACTGTTAGAGTGTGTGCCCTACTGATTTTAATATTATACTCTACTGGTTGTGTATCTGTGGAACAAGTAAGCTAATGTGGTTCACAGAAGTAAAACTTGAACACAATACTTTTACGTGGAAAACATCCGGCTCAAGAAAGATGTAAAAAGCCATGACTTGTCCTCTACAGGATTTAACCTCAACTTCACTATATCACTTGAGCCTCAACAATCAATAAATTATAAGACTTCTTGTAAATTAAGAATTAAAACTTCTAACTCCTATTTCTACAAAAACACAAATCTTCCCAAGATAAGTGTTTCCAAGTCTTTGAGTTCCCTAACTTGAAGACACAACTCCTAACTCGGTTTATACTTCACCGAGACTAGAATAAAACATCATTACAACTCAAAGAACCTACCTATTACAAAGTCTATGACTTGCTAAGGAAGGAACCAGATTCTTCTTTAAGTAAGTGAACCGTTTGCTGATTGTTGACTATCTTTTCAGTGCATGAGTGAAACACTTGAATATCATTTGTTGTATGTAAGCCAACTCCTGATTGAGTCCTTTAGTTGATGTACTCTTCTATCTCCTATAGGACTCCCAGGTAGTTTCACTCTTTGTTGCTGTCGTTTCTCTCTCCTTGACTGAATAGGACTCTTCTCCTTTAGTCCCTAGTCTTGTAGAACTCCCTGATAAACTCAACTTCTAGATACTGCATTTATCTTCTCCTTAATCGTAGAATTTAAAATAATTCTGAGCTTTCTTGCTTATCCACTTTCGTCTCAATGCATTGTAAGCCTTGCATCACTTTAATATGTAAGAACCAGTAACTTCTCTTTTATCACTTGTATGGAACAACTTACACAACATGTTTCATTCACATGCCCATCATCAAAACTTCACATTCCCTAACAAATTCTCCCTTTTTGATGATGCCAAACTTAGCAGCATAGCATCCAACATAAGATCATGACATACTAAAAAAACAAAATTAAATAAAAGAACACTAAATGAAATAGGTTAGTCAATTGAGTTATAAGAATTGTATAATCTATTCTTCCTCTTTTTGACATCATCGAAAAGCTGGCCCAATAAGTGAAAAATATTTAATAATCTATGGCCACTGGGGCTATCAATAAAACAATCAAGACTCAAATCAAGAGAACAATTATGCCGTATGAAAAATACAGAAGTAGAGCACAATAAGCAATAAGATCCATTTCATTCAAAAAGCAGGAAACAATCATCAATACCCACAAAGCAGCAAAAAGAGACAACAGGGATCTTAGTAAAAGAAAAGAAAGAAAGGAAAATAGTCTTAAGGCACTAAGAGGGGGCTTAAGTGGATGAGGAAGAGGGGATAAGGGAGGTTAACTTGCGTACTATATCAACATTTTCAAATCTTTCTCTTTCCAAATAGGCTGTAAGTGAAGCAATCTGAGCTTGAAGAACCCTTTTTTCATCCTTATGGGCAGCCTGAGCAACCTCCAATGCAGCCTGAGCAACCTCCAACTCAACAGTCTTGGCAGCAAGTGCATTCCTTAACCTCTGCACTGGGTTATCACACTTCTCATGGACGTAGGTAGCATTGTATGGTTCACTGACCCTATCACATCCTTTGTGGTTTGCAAAGACCACAAATTGACTGGTACATTAAAATCCTCAAAAATAAATCAAGCTAAAATTCATATGGCAAAGCATGACCATTTGCATCTTAAAGTAAGAACCTCTGCATGTGCTTAATCATGAGTCGAGGAAGGTTTATCTAAATTTCAGTGTCTAACAATTCCATCAGAGTAAGATCAAGGAAATTTGTAACTATTCTTCTTTCTTGTATAGGAAGGATCATTTTGTGAACCATGTCAAAATAAAATTGATAAAGAGGAGACATCTCACGCTTTAAGATCCTACGATGAGTGACAAGATGAGGATTGC
Organism: Capsicum annuum; assembly: GCF_002878395.1. Classification (NCBI taxonomy): domain Eukaryota; kingdom Viridiplantae; phylum Streptophyta; class Magnoliopsida; order Solanales; family Solanaceae; genus Capsicum; species Capsicum annuum. The sequence continues at coordinate 7,642 of NW_025849498.1, forward strand.
CAGAGAACTTTCTGGATATATCAAGAGCAGCGGGAAGATTATCTAGAGGAGGCCAGGTTACCTTGATATAATAACCCCAGCACCCAGTAGGAATGCTCAAGATTTGAGTAAGATCAGCAGCATAAAGATTAATGGTAACCCCATGAACAGTGGTCAAAAATATTTCTCCAATGGCAACTCCATTAAAACTCATAGACTTCATTCTTTCCAAACCTACGTAGATGGTAACCTTGAAGAAACAAGTGTGACCAACCCTGAGCTCTCAATTTTGAAAACAAGATATCCATTTCAAGGCCCCCAAAACTAGTGACAACACGTCCTCTAGCTAGTTTTCATTTTTGAAAATGGAGATTATGAGTTGACTAAGAGGCTTTGTCAGCAGGTGTTTCCACATCAAAATTGAAATCAAAATTAGGATCAACTTCAGTAGAGGGTGCATAGGATGCATCTGAGAGAGACTCAAAGTCAGAGAAATTAGAAGGAACGAGTTCCTCAACCCATTTCTTTGCTTTGGAAATAGCTCTTTTTTCTAGTGGACTTAGAAGACTTGGAAGTAGTAGAAGTTTTATACTTGGGAGAGGTCTTTGAAGAGGAAGAGGGTTTTGGGACCTTGGCTTTGATCGTTTTGCCTTTTCTCACAGAATGGAAAAGGATATCAAAAGTAGAGAAAGTAGGAGGAGGAAGAGCAGATTTATCAACTCGTTTCCTCTTGCTTTCTTGAAGAGCTTTTGTAAGGAAAACTTCTTCCTAATTTTTCTTTAGTCGAGTATGAGGAGTTTAAGGAGTGGGTCAAATAGGACTAGATTCACCCAAATCTTGGTCATCAATAATGATCGGGGTTACAGAAGACTTCCGTTTAGATCTTGACTTTCTTGGAATCAGATTGGCAATGGGTTCATAATAGGGGTCGACAATTTAAAGTGTTGGTGGTGGTGGAAGTAAGGGTTTTAAGAAGGATAACAGAGTTGAAGAAAATTGGGAAAAAGGGTTTGGAAAGTTTCTGAAGGCTGCAAAGTCTGATAATTTGAAGGAAATTGGTGGAGGAAAAAATGGGTGGTAAGGTGATATTTGGATGAAGAATAATGGCAGAGAAAGGACTGGTAGCAGATTCTGAGGAAGGAGAGGATGAGGAAGATGATATTTGTGAAGAAGAAACAGGAAGTTTGTCATGGTTGTGAAGAAGTTGAAGAAGGAATGATAGCAAAGAAAGGGGAGAAACGTATTTAAGGAGAAAAAAGAGAAGATGAAGCGTGGGTGAAGTGTATTTGGTGAAGGAAACGTAATGATGAGGAAGTTTAGTTCTGATGGGAAAGGTCTGGCAGCTTTTTGAAAGAGAAAGGCTTTTCAATTTTTAGCGGTTTAAGTATAACAGAAAGGATCATGTAGACAGCCTGTTTCTTTTTATGCTACTATGGGCAAGCAATAATCATACCTAAATTGTGAAAAGAAAATGGACAAAATTGCCTTGATGTTCCAGTCTTTCTGCAAAATCAACACATAGCTGAGTTGATTTACTCTATAATCTTGGAATTAGGATACACAACTAAATATGTAAGACTGAATTAATCAACAATCACTTAAGAGCAACTTATTTTAGTCAATCATTGAGGGGATTTATACAATTTTAATCATCCCCAAGGCTAACCTATTCTTTTCAAAGTGTTCTCTAATCAAAGCCTTAGTGTATATGTCAGCAATTTTCTCCTTAGTAGAATAAAACATAATTGATATATGACCTTTTTCAACATTATCTCTAAGAAAGTGATGTCGAATATCAATATTCTTAGTTTTTTTATGCTGAATAGGATTTTTGGCTATATTAATGGCTCTTGTATTATCACAAAAAATAGGAACATATCCAACATCTATACCAATATCCATAAGTTGTTGCTTAATTCATAACAATTGAGCACAACAAGATCCTGCAACAACATATTCAGCTTTAGCAATAGACAAGGCTACTGAATTTTGCTTCTTAGTGGACCAGATAATCAAACATAATCCAAGAAAGTGTGTCATGCCTGTAGTGCTCTTCCTGCCAACCAAATATTTTGCATAGTCAGCATCAGAATATCCAACCAAGTTGAAATTACTATCTTTTAGATACCATAACCTAAGATAACCGGTTTCTTTGAAATATCTAAAATCTTTTTTACAGATTTTAGATGAGACTCTTTAGGATTTGCTTGAAATCTAGCATATAATCTTACACTGAACACAATATCAGGTCTTCTTGCTATAAGATATAGAAATGACCCTATTATCCCTCTGTATCCTTTTTGCTCCACATCAGGTTATGTTTCATCCAAATCAAGCTTTGTAGCAGTGGCTATGGGGGTGTTGTTCTCTTTTTCCTCTTTCATAGAGAATCTTTTGAGGAGTTCTTTTACACACTTCTGTTGATAGATCATTGTTCCAGGTGCTGTTTGTTTGATTTGCAATCTCAAGAAGTAATTTAGCTTTCCCATTATGCTCATCTCAAATTCACAACTCATGAGTTTGGCAAAATCATGAGTCATGTTCATGTTTGAGGAGACAAAAATGATGTCATCTACATATACCTGCACAACAACAGATCTTTTCCATTAGTTTTCAAGAAGAAAGTGTTGTCAATTTTACCTCTAGTATGGCCATGCTGCAGCAGAAATTTTGACAATCTCTCATACCGAGCTCTTGGAGCTTGTTTCAACCCATACAAAGCCTTATCCAGTTTATACACATGATCAGGAAACTCCTTGCTTTCAAATCCTGGAGGTTGTTTAATATATACCTCCTCTTTGAGAATGTCATTCAAGAATGCACTCTTAACATTCATTTGACATAGAATGAACTCCATAGAGGCAGCAAAGGCAACGAGTAATCTAATAGCTTTAATTCTGGCTACAGGAGCAAAAGTCTCATCAAAATCTAAGCCTTCTTCTTGATTGTATCTTTGAACCACCAATCTTGCCTTGTTCCTTGTAACTGTTCTATGCTCATCAACTTTATTTCTATACACCCACTTAGTTCCAATTACTGTTCTATCTTTTGGGAGAGGAACTAAGTGTCATACTTTGCTTCTCTCAAACTGATTTAAGTCTTCTTGCATGGCTATAATCCAATCAGCATCAAGTAGTGCTTTAGTTACCTTCTTTGGCTCAATTTCTAATAGGAATGCCTTGAAAACACACATACTTCTTAATCTAGACCTTGGAGTGATCCCAGATGTGAGATCAGTGAGAATATTCTCAATAGGATGTGATCCTTGATACTTGTAACCTTTTGGGACCAAGCCCAGAAAGCTACTAGGATCACTGCTGATATTCTGAGCTGGGGTAGTTGGGGGCTCAGTTCCTTCTGTCACTGTGCCTCCAGATTCAGTTCCCTCTATGGAGGTACCTCCATGTTTGGTCGTTCTAGTTGATGAACCAGGTTGTGGAACCTGTTCCTCAGAATCATTTCCTTCCTGCAGGTTAGTCTTAACACAGGATTTATCAAAAACTACATGCATGCTTTCTTCAACATAGTTAGTCATGTTGTTTAGAGCCCTATAAGCCTTACTATGAAGTGAATAACCTAAGATGATTTCCTCATCACTTTAAGCATCAAATTTTCCCAGATTATCTTTTCTATTATTTTGTATGAAACATTTACAACCAAAGGTTCTAAAATGAGAAATGTTCGGCTTTCTTCCTTTTAGTAATTCATAGGGAGTCTTCTCTAACATAGGTATGATCATGCATCTATTTATGATATATGTTGTTGTACTTTTTGCCTCAGCCTAATGGTTTTTAGCAATATTTGCTGCAAGCATTATTGTTCTAGCCATATCTTTCAAGGTTCTATTCTTCTTTTTCACCACTCTATTTTGTTGTGGTATTCTAGGGGTAAAGAAATTATGATCTATGCCATTTGCTGAACAAAATTCTAAGAACTTGACATTCTCAAATTTTGTACCATGGTTAGATCTTATGGAAACTAATGAAGTGCCCAGTTTCTTTTCAATTTTCTTGATGAAGATTGTAAAAACATCAAAGGCATATTCTTTAGAGGCTAGAAACAATGTACAGGTAAACCCGAAATAATTATCAACGATTACAAAAGCATACCTTTTTCCACCTCTACTTTGAAGTCTTATTGGTCCACACAAGTCCATATGAACCAGGTCAAGACACTTGGTAGTGCTAACACAGTTCTTTGACTTAAAAGAAGATCTTACCTTCTCCCCCCTTACACAGGCACTACATAACTTTTCTTCTTTAAACTTGGTCTTGGGCAATCCCAATACCATATCTTTGGAAGAAAGTATGTTTAGTTGTTTCAAGCTTGCATGTCCAAGTCTCCTGTACCAAAGGAGGGGATCATTTTCTATTGCACTTAGACAAGTCAAATCTGGTCCTGGTATTCCCATTATGTTAGCTTTGTATACATTGTTGTATCTTCTTGCAGTTAGTATAATCTCTTTGGTGTCCATCCTCTTGAATTTAACTCCTGCAGAAGTAAAAATAAATTTATTACCTTTATCACACAATTGTGAGATGCTCAACAGGTTATGCTTTAATTCTTCTACAAGATAGACATCTTCCAATGCTCTTGACTCACATGAGCCAATTTTTCCAACTCCTATAATGATTCCCTTTTTTCCATCATCAAATAAAACACCTCCTCCATTTATTTTTTGAGAGTGAAAGGAATTTTTTCTTATCACCAGTCATGTGTCTTAAGCAAGAACTGTCCAAGTACTAATGCCTTTTGCTTCCTTTCACCTTCTCCAGCAAAAATCAATGGTTAGACTTAGGAACCTATACAAGCTTGGGTCCTGTTTTATGAGTAAATGGATGAATTAAATTTCTTCTAGTCCATGCTGGAAACATGTAGTGCAACCTATTTCTCTGACCTTAACCAGTTCTTGTCCTTTTAGTCTGAGAAAATCTATTTGCTAGGTATTGACTGTTTGATCTGCTTTTAGTAGCCATTGGACATTCAGTGGTTGGATGTTCAAGATTACCACAGATATAACATATATCTTTAGGATTATCAAAATATTTATGAAACCCCAGACCTTCCTTTTCATTGTGATTTCTTTCACTCAACTTGTGAACAATTCTTGAGGAATTTATCCACCTATTAGCTCTTTCAAGATCAAATTTTCGTTTAGAGACCTTTTGATTCAGTTTGTTTATCATGTCTATTTCATTACTTCACTCTTATTTGTACTTCTCTAAATCAAGTTCAGCAACTTCTTGTTCTTTACTCATGTTTTTTTTTTCATTTTCAGTGAGTGTCAATTTTAAGATTTCAAACTTAAGATCATTATTTGAAGAATCAAGTTTAGCAACCTGTTTCTTGAGAGTGCAATTTTCCTTGTCAACTGTATCTTTGCAAGCTTTTAAATTAATAAGATCAAATTTAAGGCTTACAAAACTGTTGAACAACTCATCCTTATCAGAAGTTAATTCTTGGAAATCATCAATTAGTACACTCATCAAGGAAACAAGTTTTGATTTAGAAAACAAATGCAATTTTTCTTTAAGTTCAAATATACTTACCTCAAAAGCATCATCTTCTTTATCTAAATCCCCAAGTGCCATAAATGCAGTTTCATCAACTTCATCATTATCTAAGTCAAATCCCCATGCTGCCATCATTGCAAGTTTCTCTTTTCTTTTGGCCTTTTCTTTCAGTTACTTTTCAGCTCTTTTCTTTCTCCATTTTATTTCTTAGTCAGGACAATCTCTGATCTGATGATAAGTCTTACCACACTTGTAGCATCCATTTGGATTGTTATTTGAATATTTCTTGCTACCTGTTCCCTTCTTATTTTTAAAGAATTTGCTGAAGTTCTTAGTTATGAAGCAACTTGTTCTTTGTCAAGTTCAAATTTTTCATCACTATCAGAAGCCTTCAATGCCAAGATTTTCTCAGGAGCTGTTTGTTCTTTGGTTCTATCAACTTCCATTTCATAAGTTCTTAAGTTTCCTACCAGTTCATCCAGGGTCATACCTGTGAGATCCTTATTTGCCTCCCTAATTGTAGTTACCTTAACATTCCACTTTGATTTTGGCAGTACCCTTAGCACCTTTTTAACTTGTTCCTCCTCAGTGATGACATTTCTCAAGGAAGTCAGTCATTTGTTAAGGCAGTTGGCCTTGTCATCATCTCATGCAAGGATTCATTTACCTTTATCTTAAATGCCTCATACTCAGTGAAAAGAAGAGAAATCCTGAATTTTCTTACCTGAGAAGTACCCTCATGTGCATTTACTAAAGCATCGCAGATTTGCTTAACAGTGGTGCAAATTGACACCTTGTTGTATTCAGCAGGTCCTAATCCACAGACTAGTATGTTCTTAGCTTTTGCATTTTTCTTTAATGCCACTAAATCATCAGCAATAAATTC
>NW_025849499.1:0-4795 GCF_002878395.1 Capsicum annuum
ATGTGGAGATATAAAGCATGAATCTTGAATGATATTTATCATGATTTTGATATTTGGGTTGTGAATCCCCATTGGAAATTGTGTTTTTTTGAGAAAGTATGTGTTATAAGCAAGTTGATGTTGAATATCTGAGATATTTTGAATGATTTGACCTTGTGGTCTTAATGGAGTTGTTTTGAACTCGAGTGTGAAAGAAATCCAGAATGTGGTTGATTTTGATAGATGGGAAGCATGATGGCTCCCGATGTATATTTATATATATTACTGAAATTATTTTGTTGTGGATTGTCTTTGAAATGATCTGAGCTAAGTCTGGGAGAAATATTTAGCACTGAGTTGGAGGTATAAAGCAAACTTACTTCCCTAGAACAACGTGCCCCCGTAGGAGTGAGCTTGAGAATGATTTATATAGTGATCACTAGTTTATGTGAATTTGATATCGATAGTCCTACTCCGATGGAAAGGATAGGACAGTTCTCCCCAACGTGGGTTGTAAGTTGGACTCCATGTAGCTCACATGATTTATGTCGGTTATAGGATCTCCTAGTGTGTGTGTGTTTCCTTGTGTCTATGGTGAATGATGAAGTGATTTGAAAGTGGAATTGTGAAATTTATTCTTTCGAAAGATTTAAATGATATTTACATTATGAGAATGGATATTCTTGATGAACTGAAAGTGATTGACAAAGTATATGATGACTCACATGTAATATTGTACTTATTTCATTCTCTCATGATTATGATGATTTTCTTTGGGCTATGTGAGTCTTTCATACATCCTGCATATTTCTTATAAATATTTATGATGATGATGTGTATACAACTGCATACACCCTATATACTTGGTTCCTTTCCATGGTACTAACCCATATCTTCGAATGTGGGCTGCATTTTCTCAGAATGTAGGTTCAGGTGCTCAGTTCCAAGTTTGATAGTGATTCTTCGGGCACGATGTTCTACATCCTCTATTGTGGTGAGTCCTCATGTTCCGAGGATGTTATGTCTGATGTTGGTTTCACGGAATTGTTTACATTTGATAACTAAGTATGAGTCAGTTGCGGCATATCTTAATGGATCGCTGGTTTTAATGATTTTCTTAGAGGCTTGTCAGACTAGTATAGATGTTAAGAGTTGACTAATAAGTCGTATTTTGTTATCTTTCTGAAATTCTTTTATTCTTGGATGATGATTACTCTATTGATAGTTGAGAGTTATTTATGGAAACCCTGTTGATTTGTGTTGAACTGAATGAAAATGGCTCAAAGGGTTGGCTTGGGGCTACTCGTAGCCTCAAACACTGTGTGACGCTCCGAAACCCATTTTCTGGGGCGTTACAAACTTGGTATCAGAGTCTAAGGTTTTAAGGTGTCCTAGGGAGTCTGACAAGCCGCGTTAAGTAGAGTTTTGATCATCGGTGTGTAGTGCGCTACATCTATGAGCAAGAGGCTACAAGATGTTTTAGGAAAAAGTGCGATTCTTTCTTTCAGAAGTCTATCATGCTTAAAGTTTCTCTCTCTACTATTGATTCGTGCTCTCCTCTTTCAGAAATATGCCTCCACGTCTAGTGAGAATAAATAATGATGGTCAACAACCTCAACCAACTGACCTATTGAATGAAAATGTGTCTCATGTTGAATTTCGGGCAACCTTTCAGGCATTGGCCTAAGCTGTTACTGCAAATATTCAAGCCAACCTGACACCAACTCCACAGCAGCAGGGAGGTGATTCAGCTACTACAAGGATTCGTGACTTTATGCGGATGCATCCGTCAGAATTCTATGGGTCCAAGTCTGATGAGGATTCACAGTTGTTTTTAGAGGAGGTGCAGAAAATTACTTAGGTGATGTATGTATCTGAGGAACATAGTGTAGAACTGGCTGCGTATAGGTTAAAAGACCTTGCTTATGACTGGGTTGTTGCTTGGAGGAAAGGTAGAGGTGACGGAGTTGTCCCTACAACTTGGCAAGAGTTCTAGGATACATTCCTGGATAAGTTTTTCCCTTTGAAGATGAGGAAGGCAAAGGTGGAAGAGTTTATGAACCTGCGATAGGGCTTTATGACTATTAGGGAGTACTGTCTAAAGTTCAGTCAATTGGCCAAGTATGCTCCTGACTTAGTCGCTGATAATTGGGCTAGTATGAGTAAGTTTGTGACTGGAGTGTCTAGTTATGTGGTTAAGGAGTGTAGGTCATCTATGCTGAATAGTGAGATGAATCTTTCTAGGATGATGACTCATGCCCAATAGATTGAGTCAGATAAGATTAAGAAGAGAGATAGAATAAGAGGGAATAAGAGAGCTAGGTCCGAGCAGCATGGACAAGGTCAGACTAGATCGTAGGGAGGGAGTCACCCTTAGTATCAGGATCATTCATCTATGCCAACACCGTCATTTGCTAGTGCTCCCGTGCCTAGAGGTAGGTAGGAGCAAGGTAGTAGGTCATATGCATCCAGGTCCCAGTACAGTGCTAGCAGTAAGCCAAATCGTCCCCTGTGTCCTAAGTATGGTAGGACTCATTTGGGTGAGTGTTGGGGTGAGAAGAGGGGTTGTTTCTAGTGTGGTGACATGGGTTATAGAGTTAGAGATTGTCCACAGGATGGACACGGGTGTCGTGACTATCGCCCTCAGACCTAGACTCAGACTGTTAGTGCTCCAGTTCCAGCGACTCGCCCAGCCCTAGCTTAGGGCGCCTCTTCTACCAATACTGGCGGGCAGTGCCAAAATAGATTCTATGCTTTACCGTCCCGCCAGGAATAGGAGGACTCTTCCAATGTTGTTACTGGTATGCTTTGTATATTTTAGTTTGATGTGTATGCTTTGTTGGATCCTGGATCCAGTTTCTCATATGTTACACCTTTGATTTCTGTGAATTTTGAAATAAGTCCTGAGATTATTCCTGAGCCTATCCTAGTTTCTACCCCAGTGGGTGATTCGATTATTGCCCAGAAAGTGTGTAAAAAGTATCCTATTACCGTTCTTTATAGAGTCTTGTTGGCTGATCTAATTGAGTTAGACATGGTAGATTTTGATGTGATTTTGGGTATGGACTGGCTATATTCTTCTTATGCCTCTATTGATTATCGGACCTAAGTGGTTAAGTTTTAGTTTTCAGGTGCATCAGTGTTTGAGTGGTATGGGAATTCTGTGTCACCCAAGAGTCATTTTATCTCTTACCTCAAAGCTAGAAAGATTATTTCCAAGGGGTGTATTTACAATTTGGTTAGAGTCAAAGACACTAAGTTTGAGAATCCAACTCTCTAGTCTGTTAAGGTCGTCAATAAGTTTTTTAATATCTTTCTGGATGATCTCCCAGGGAACCTCCTGATAGAGAGATAGAGTTTGAAATTGATCTTCTTCTCGATACTCAGCCTATTTCTATTCCTCCTTACTGTATGGCCCCTGCAGAACTTAAGGAGTTGAAATACCAACTCAAAGATCTACTATATAAGGGTTTCATAAGGTCCAGTGTTTCTCCTTGGGGTGCTCCTGTGTTGTTTGTGAGAAAGAAAGATGGCTCTTTGCATATGTGCATTGATTATCGCCAACTGAATAAAGTCACCGTAAAAAATAAGTACCCCCTTCTAAGAATAGATGATTTTTTTGACCAATTGCAAGGTGCAAGTTATTTCTCAAAGATAGACCTTCGTTCCGGCTATCATCAACTCAAAGTTAGGGAGTGTGACATCCTAAAAACTGCTTTCCAAACTTGTTATGGCCATTTTGAGTTTCTTGTTATGTCTTTCGGGTTAACTAATGCCCTAGCAGCTTTCATGGACCTCATGAATCGAGTGTTCAGACTATATCTGGATAAGTTTGTCATAGTGTTCATCGATGATATACTGGTGTACTCCCGTAGTGGGGATGAACATTCTGATCATCTCCGAACTGTCTTGCAAACCCTTAGAGATCACAAGTTGTTTGCCAAGTTCAGTAAGTGTGAGTTTAGTCTAAGGTCAGTTGCTTTTTGGGGCCATATCATTTCTTTCGAGGGTATTAGAGTTGATCCCCAAAAGACCAAAGCTGTTAGAAACTGGCCTAGACCTATTTCTCTGACTGATATCTGATGTTTCTTGGGTTTAGCTAGCTATTACCGCCGTTTTGTTGAGGGTTTCTCCTCTATAGTGTCTCCTATGACTCGGTTGACCCGAAAGAAAGTGAAGTTCTTGTGATCCAAATCTTGTGAGAAGCGTTTTCAGGAGTTGAAGACTCGACTCACTTCAGCCCCTATTTTGACTTTGCCTGATGGTATTGATGGTTTTATGGTGTACTGTGATTTTTTGAGAGTTGGTTTGGGTTGCGTATTGATGCATAAATGTAAGGTGATATCTTATGCTTCTAGACAGTTGAAACCCTATGAGAAAAATTACCCCACCCATGACCTTGAGTTGGCTGCTGTTGTGTTTGCTTTGAAAATCTAGAGACACTATTTGTATGGTGTCCATGTTGATGTTTTCCCTGATCATAAGAGTCTGCAGTATGTGTTTACCCAGAGAGAATTGAATCTTAGGTAGAGACGATGGTTAGAATTATTAAAGGACTATGATATGAGTGTGTTGTACCATTTGGGCAAGGCTAATATTGTGGTAGATGCCCTAAGTAGAGTGTCCATGGGTAGTGTTTCGCATGTGGTAGAACGTAAGAAAGAGTTGGCTCGTGATGTACATTATTTGGATTGATTGGGGGTTAGGTTGTTTCACTCTGCTGAAGGTAGTATAGGGGTTCAGAGTAGTTCTGAATCCTCCTTGGTTTCGGAAATGAAGGAAAAGCAATACTTAGATGCTAGTTTGGTCAGACTGA
>NW_025849500.1:0-1996 GCF_002878395.1 Capsicum annuum
TAAACTTGACACCAAATTATAACTTTGACCTTAAACTTTGACAATGCACAAATATAACCTTTAACTATTCAAAACTGCACAAATATGACCTCCGATCCTATGTGGCAAAACGCGTGTTCAACACGCAAAACTGAGCGGGTCCAGCTTAAAATCTAAGGACATAATACATAAATATGATCCTAAACTTGACAGTGCACAAATATGACCTTTTTTGTTTTTGGTTGCCCAAGGTATCCCCAGCCCGACAGGCTAAGGACTAATCCTCCGTGGATCTGAGCTCCATTTAAGGGTTTGCCGTTGGCCAATTGGTTGTTGCATGCACAAGGCGGGAATCGAACCCCTAACACTTGCTTAAGCAACCTAGTGAGCTAACCACTAGGCCAACCAAGCTTGGTTACAAATATGATCTTTTAACTATTCAAAACTGTACAAATATGACCTTTAAATGACTTTTTACTATTATTTTTTCATTATTTTCAACTCAAAGATGAAAATGGTATCTAATTTCTTTTGTCATTACGGAAAAAGAGCAATATTGAAAATTTAATAATTAGGTGGGTCAGCCTCATACGAAAAAATCGCGCGAGTATGTATATATATTATAAAGTAGAGGGCGTATTTAAGTTATATAACATATCTAAATATAATTTATTTAAATATTAAATTAAAGATGAAACTATACTAATAATAAAAAAATTATAGTTGTAATAAAACATTATTAAATTAACGTTATTAAGGATAGTAGTAGTAGTATATTAAATTAACGTTATTAAAATGTTATTAAATTAACGTTATTAAAACGCTTTTAAATTAACGCAGGGACGGACCTACGTGGTTTCCATGGGGTTCACCCAAACCCCCTCGGTAAAAAAATTACGTTGTATATATAAGGTAGAATCTTCAGATTCGCTTCCATCTTATTCCTGTGAAGCCTATTCCTGAGAAGCTTCAGATTTGCTTCCATCTTCATGAGAAGCTTCAGATTCGATTCCAATCTTCTCCCTGAGAAGATTCAGATTCACTTCCATCTTCTTCCTGAGAGTAGAGATTACAAAAAACAGACATTACAATATTTCGTTGAAAGATAAACATTTGGGGGAAGGTAAAAGGAAGCTAATTCAAGTGACAAACATAAACGAGTATGTAAATATTACTATTACTATCAAGTTAAGATGGAAAGAGAGCAATACAGTTAATTAGTTATACAGTCATTTAGCACCACAAGACAAACCTTAGAATTGAACCTCTGATGTATCCATTCGTTCAAATCATCTACTTTTACCTCATCATCATCGTTCACAATTTCAAGACTTGGTGTACTCACATATCCATGTTGGACAAATATCTTCATTTCAGGGCATTTACGAATCACCACTAATTTGAGGAATGGAAATTCAAGAGCTTGCTTCGTCAAAATGAAATGCCTCAGCTTTGGCAGATTTTCAAGTTTCAGCTTTTCCAATTGGGGAAATAAGGGTTCATTACACATGATTTCATCTCCTTGTTGTTCCTCTTCTGTGATCACTTCTTCCATTGATTGGCATTCTCCTATCCGTAGTTTTCGGAGATTCAGAAGACCTCTGGCCACTGATGGAGATATCAAGTGTCTCAATTTTCCACAATTTTCTACTTTCAATGTCCCAAGTTTGCTGAAGTAGGTAGTTGGAAGTTGGTGAGAGTATAGAGCAGTTATGTCCGAATAGATATATAGCTTTTCCAGGTTGGGACAAGAAACCTGCAAAACATTGACAAGATATCAACTCCATTTCTCATGTCTTGCAAATAATTACTAATAAAATTCTTATTTCAGGTGTGTCTTTTAATGTTATTTTATCACAGTAAGTTAAATCATTAGATATCAATAAAATGTAAATGTATGAATTTATAATATATAAATTGGTTGAAAAAACCGATATAGTTAATTTGGTTTGATTTTGATGAAAAGTGACCCAAAACTTCTTATGTCCACAGTCTCTCTAACTGTGCATTTAAAATA
>NW_025849501.1:0-4415 GCF_002878395.1 Capsicum annuum
ATATTTTTATTTATTTTTTTAACTATTTTAATGTAAAATTAGCCAAAAATTGACCCCCCACTCGCACCCCTAGGCTAGTGGCTACACTCTCTTTGTCCTAGTCACCATGACCTTGCCACATAGGCAAAGTCAACGATCAAAGGGTGCAAAATATTGCTTTTTGATGGGTTCAAGGATCCAAATGACAAACATGTAAGTAGAAGTGTCCAACTTACAAAACCGACATAATACAGGAGTCCAAAAGGTCATTTTTCCAAAAAACTGATCCAAAAATCAGGTGGTAAAAGAATTTTTTTTAAAGAAAAAAGTGAAAGGAAGTTGTTGTGTCTCGCTTACCATAATTTTTTTTTTCACAATTCTCTATTATTGGGTACTATGTAGATTTATCCGTACGAGAAATCATATCACAAAAAACAGACCCCATAACTTAGCTGTGTGAGCACTTTCAAGCTCATGTATTTAGGTCCCATTTGTTTCTCCCTTTGCTTTCTTTTCCTTTTTGTCTTCTTACACTATCCCCACCTTAACCCCAAATTCAGAAAAATTGACTAAGAGAAATAGGGTGTGTTTGGCATGAAAGAAAACGTTTTTCATGAGAAAATAATTTTATGGAAAAAATTTGATTTCTTATTTATTTTCTTATGTTTAATTGGTGAATGAAAAATATTTTTTGAAAAATATTTTCTAGTGTTTGGTTGGTAAATGAAAAAAACTTTTTCAGAAAATACATTTTAGTGTTTAGATAAAGAGCAGAAAAGAATTTTTATAAAAATAATTTTTGACCCCAAAAAGTACTTACCAAATTGTTGGGGGGTGCGGTTGTAGGGGGTGCAGATAACTTGTGTGGTAAAATAGATCTATTATAAGTAGAATGAATCTATTTTTATTTGTACGTGGATATTTCTTAACTTCTCTAAATATTTTTATTTTGAGTTTATTTATGTTAGTTTTATCGATATTCATATCTTGAGGGGTGATTATATGGTAATTGGTTAAATGCTTTATCATAGTATTCTTTATTTGTTTTCCTTAGTTTTTGTAATTCTTCTATACTATTTTAAAGGTATTCTAAATATTCTATATCTTTTGTTTCAAAATATCCAATTAGATTATCTTTCATAAGTTTTTCTAATAATATTATTTCTTCCATATTTTGTCTCCAGTATTTTAAATATTCATAGTCTATCATTTTATCCTATAGTAATTACAGAGTTACAAATTTCTATATAATAATTTATCCTAATTGTACTATTATGTATATCTAATTCTAGATTTTCAATGCTATTTATTATCTTGTGTTGTTCTTCTCGTAGCGAGTTTTTTAAATTATATAAACTATCACACATACTTTTTCCTAAATTTTCTAGGGTTTCTTCTATTCATATTAATTTTTCTTTTAGATTCTCCATTATTTTTCTAATTCGGTTTCTATAATTAATTTCTTCATTTAGATTATCTTGATTTTCTCTAGTTTTTATAATATATTCTAACATTTATAAATCTAAATAATATCCATCTGGGTAATTATCCAGGTATAACTGTACTATCCAATTTATAGTTTTAATTTCATAGTCTAATACTTTTTGTAATATTATTCTCTTAATATCTATAATTTCTATATCTCTAAGTATATATAAGATTAAGATTTTAAGATTATCTATCATTTAAAATTGGTTAAATACTTTATTATAATATTTTTTAGTTGTTTGTTTTCATCTCATTAATTCTTCTATATTTTCACTAAGAAATTGTATATATTTTATATCTATTTTCCAAAATTCTAAATATACATAATTTATCATAGTTAGTGTATGGGTTTGGTATGTAAGTATTTATAAGAGTAGTTCAGTAGGTGTGGTATATAATTAATTCTAGTCATAAAATATCTATCAAATATTTTTTTCAATATGATTTTTCTTATATCTACTATTTCTATATCCTTAAGTACATATAAAATGAGTATTTTAAATTTATCTACCATTTCGTCAGATAAATAATTATTCATTTTTCATAAAATTGCTATTTTCAAAATATTCCCTTCAATCATGCACATAACAAAATATGATCACTTTAGATTGCTATATACTAGATTATTCTTAAGTAACATATTCTTCGGTCACTATTAACATGATAATCTGGATACTTTTCCCTTAAACAGCGTCTCTACTCTGGTTACTCCCCTATCACGGCTTTCTTGCCTCACCGATTTCACCTTTAGGATGGCATAGTTCTTAGGGATTTTTCTCATTTTTCACTTTGCTAATAAACTTCTTAACATGCTATTTTTTGAATAATTCTACTATAAAGCAACTAACATGAACTTATTTTATCATATCATGATTGTTAGGAATTTATGAATTTAGCTATTCATAATAGTAAATGAATATACCTGTTCTGGTAGGTTTGGTAATTCTAAGGTTTGTTCCTCCATAAATTTTTCCATTAAAATATACCTATTTTTTAATAAATAAGAAAAATATTTGTTGTGGACAAGAGAGATTTTGTGCTTCAATGCATGAAGGCTTACCTTCATCTGAGCAAGTGCTCGTTTATTTATATTCTTAGAAATGAAAATGCGTACACTGTTTTTCTTTATATCTGTTAGCTACTTTACAAAAGTAAAAAAATGTTTCTGCAAAGTCTTAAAGCTAATGTCTAATCTAATAATGGCATTACTTGCCAAAAAAGACTAAGAAAAGTCAAAAAGACTAAGGCGACTTACATGATAATTTATGTAAAGCTATCTAGCTATTTTGAATCTTCCATATGTCTTTTTCTCCTTTAATAACTTGAATTACTTTCTTTGTCTTCTTTCTTTATCCGTAGTTATCTTCTTTTTATTGTTCTGTATCTCCATTATTGCTTCATATCTTGCATCTTCTAGCTGTCAGTTTTATCTTCTCTATTCCAGTTGAACTTCTGGGACAATATTATCTTTTCCATTACATTTTGAACATTGATGGACTGGATATTTATGTCTAATTAACTTGCAATATCTGGTTAATAATTCTTCCAAAATAAATTTTTCTCTAATGGCTCTGGCGATAGGTTTTTTCTCTGGATTGAGTAACGTCAAGATCGATTGCCTAACGTCTTCCATATCTGCTTCTCGTAGTTCCTTTGAATTTGAGTATACTATTACATTACCTCTTCTGGTATAATCATATCTCGGGTCATTCCTATTTTTACAACTTGTATAGGTGATTTAACTTCATCATACAATATCTCTGCTGGTGCTGTGTAAAATTTTATAAAAAATAGGTTACCTTTGGTTATTCTTTTAAAAATATTAAATGACTCATATATTTCTGGTATAGTGGATATTTTATTTCCATCTTGGGTATATATGGTACTAAGTAGTCCATATTCGTAACAGGTTTTAACTAGAGTTGGTTTGGTTTTGGGTAAAGCAATTAGCTTATTGTTCGGTTAGCTTCTGGGTTATGTAATTCGTATGTGGTTCTTGGATGTTTATAGCTCTGGGGTTGGTATTTAAGAAGGTTTGTATTTTGTAAATATTTTCTATGTATGTTCGGGCTGTATAGTTGTAGGTCTTTTTCTCTTGGTTTAAACTATCTCGGTATGTGGTAATTTGTGGGGGTATGAACATAGGATCTTTTGGTGTATTTAGAATAAATGGTTTATCAAATAGCCTGTTTAGGTTCATATTTGTGTTTTTCCTAACTCCTTTGCTTGTACCTGCAGAAGTAGATTGATAAACGTTATGGGTTTTATGGAGTATCCCAACGTCTCCTTCTCGCTCTGGAATTTTAAAGTCTTCTGATCGCTATAGCTCTGCACACTGCTGAGTTAGCTGATTTGTAGCTTCAGACTTCAGTTTAGCTTCATTAGTCTTTAGCTTTTCTATTTCACTACCCATACTGTCCACTTTCATTGAAAGCGTAGTTAGGGTGTTGAATAATTTTTCTAGAGTATCCTCTTCTATTATATCAGTCTGTGTAGCTTTGTCTTGATATGTAATCTGCAATAACATTTTTGTTAGTACTAATTACTTCAATTGTAAATGTGAAATTTAATATATTCAAGACTAGTCTCCGAATCTCTTTTGTTGTAACTGAATTTTGTATTTTCTTTTTTAGCCAATACGTACCTGTGTATTATCTGTTCGTACAATAAACTTGTTATATACAATGGCTCAAATGCTAATAAACATTTATATAATGAACATAATTATTTTCTATTTATTTCCCATTTTATTTCCGTTTCATTAAACGTACCTGAGTAGTATCTACAATGGTGTTCTAATTTTTCTTCTTTCTATCTATATTTAAGTACTCCTCCATAACTACATTCACTAGCATCTGCTTCTACTATATATATAAATTTTCTATTTTTGTCTGGAAATTGTAATTTTGGTAATTCTTTACAAAGTATTTTTATTTTTTGAACTTGTT
>NW_025849502.1:0-1377 GCF_002878395.1 Capsicum annuum
GGCCTCTTGTCACTCCTTCCAACTGAGTTCATATTGCCCTATAGGATAATGATGGCAAATAAGAATTCTATTCTAAATCTCCTAAAGCAGGATAAAAATAATTTTCGAAAGAAGTTGACGAGATGACACGGAATAAGATTTCAAAATAAGCATGAGAAAATAATAACTGACAAAATGGGAAGTATCCAAGTCTTCTCAAACATCCTAGAGTAGAGACAATAATTTGATAACGTTTGAACCAGACAGATCAGAAATAATTAAATTATTAAAATAAAATAGTGGACCAAATTATTTAAAATGTTTGACAAAATGGGCTCTATGATATTCCTGAGAACGATTTTAAAATCAAAGAAAACAGACATAACGAGACCACGACGTTAAAACGACTTAATCTTGACAAAAAAAAGTTCTATGTAAAATCTTATATATTTTTTAAAATAAATCCTTAAAAATTTGTATTTAACCCCTTTTTCAGATCAATTAATTCACTTAAAAGCCGGTCAACATTCGATATGGCGTTTCCTATAATGCAACAAGTAGCACATAAAATGTACATGATGGTCTCAAAAGGTGAAACCTGACCTAGACGGACCCGACCCCAGGGTCGAGCCCCACTAAGTCAAAAATACACATGATACAAATGGACCGCAGTCTTTTAGGGATAGCCATGTCTAAGTCCAGTTATGTTAGGTTTAACCTGGTGGAGTTAGGTATCTAGACTGCCAATGAAACGAGCGGACAACTCGAGTCGGCGAGGGACAGCTTTACCGATAGCAGGGCTTTCCGGCCTCACTGTTGGTCCCTTTCCGTCCTAAGTCATGGTTGACTACAGAATCCTTCCCAGGAGCGTTGCCGCATCTCTGGTATCTCAAGCTCGGGAGCGTATACCGCATCTCCGAATATACAGTATCTCAGAAGACTCAAATGGGTGTGCAAGAGAAGACAATTTATATTGTAATTCAAATAATATCAAAGCGATAAACATGTAGGCAAAGAACACATTTAGGCCAACAATATACAATATCAAAATTAAATAAAGCCAATTAAGTCAATATAAAAGCTCGAATTCTAGGGGTTTCCCCAGCAGAGTCGTCATCTGTCACACCCCTGGTTTTTCACCACGTCCAACCCCGCTAGGGAGTTGGTTTTAGAGAAAATAGGTTTTTCCAATTAAAGTGACGTTTTGAAAAGGGATTACTTTACTTACAGAGTCGCCACTTGGAATTGAGTTTGGGTGTTCCAAGTCACCTTATTGAATCCCTATTCAAAAGGAAATGACTCTTCAATTTTTATTTTTCGTCTGCGAACTAGAAATCCGGATAAGGAATTCTGTTGACCGAGGGGAAGGTGTTAGGCACCCCTCGAGTCCCGTGGTTT
>NW_025849503.1:0-2485 GCF_002878395.1 Capsicum annuum
AAGACAAGACCTTAGACAAGGGGACAAACATTTGAGTTCTCTTAAAAACACCTGAGCTTTACTATTTTAAATTATTTTTCAACATATATCCTATATGTTTGATAATTTTCAACAGATGAGTCATCTGTTGCAACAACTTAGTTCATCTATTGCAACAGATGTCTATATTTGTTTGATAATTTTCAATAGATGAGTCATTTATTGCAACAGGTTAGTCATCTGTTGAAACATATGTCTATATTTGTTTGGTCATTTCCAACAGATATCTTTATCTTTTTGGTCATTTTCAACAGATGTCTTTATCTATTTAGTCATTTTCAACATATTACTCATCTTTTGCAACATGTTAGTCATCTAGTGATTCATATTAAGCCATTATATTAGTAATAACTAAATTTATTTAACTAGAATTAAACATGAATTAATAAGTTCAATTACAGTTTCAATTGATCTCGTGGTAATTACACTTTCAACTAAGTGTGTTTGTCCTGAGTAGAGTGATCAATTGACCAATTTTATTTGAAATGATTAAAACCAAACCATAATTAGAAATAACTATATTGATTTAACTAAAATTAAAGATGAATTAGTAAGTTGACTTACAATTTCAATTAATTTTATTGTAATTACATGATCAACTAAGTGTTTCGTCTTAAGTAGAATGATCAATTAACCAATTTTATTTGAAATAATTAAAATCAAGCAATTATTAGTAATAATTAAATTAATTTAACTAAAATTAAAGATGAATTGATAATTTTAATTACGATTTCAATTAATCTCATAGTTAGTAATTATATGATCATTTAAGTGTATTCGTCTTGAGTAAAGTGTTAATTGACCAATTTTATTTGAAATGATTCAAATTAAGATATTATTAGTAATAACTACATTGATATAACTAAAACTAAATATGAATTGATAAGTTCAATTACGATTTCAATTATTCACATATTAATTACACGATCATCTTAGTGTATTCGTTCTGAGTAGAGTGATCAATTGACTAATTTTATTTGAAATGATTCAAATTAAGCCATTATTAGTAATATCCAAATTTATTTAATAATTACAATTTCAATTAATCTCATAGTAATTACATGATCATTTAAGTGCTATTGCAACAGATTTAATCTGTTGCAACAGATGAGTCATTTGTTGAAAATTATCAAACAAATATACACATATGTTGCAATAGATTAGTCATCTGTTGTAACAAATATCTTTATCTGTTGGTCATTTACACCAGATAACCAATCTGTTGCAACATATGACTTTATCTGTTTGTTATTTCCAACATATTACTAATCTGTTACAATAGGTGACTAATCTGTTGCAACAGATGTCTTTATCTGTTTGGTCATTTTCAACAGATTATTCATATTTTGCAACATCTTAGTCATCTATTAATTCATATTAAGCCATTATATTAGTAATAACTAAATTGATTTAACTAGTATTAGTAAGTTCAATTACTGTTTCAATTAATCTCATGGTAATTATATGATCAACTAAACGTGTTTGTCCTGAGTAGAGTGATCAATTGACCAATTTTATTTGAAATGATTCAAACAAGCCATAGTTAGACATAACTATATTGATTTAACTAAAATTAATGATGAATTAGTAAATTCACTTACAATTTCAATTAATTTTATAGTAATTGCATGATCAACTAAGTGTTTCGTCTTAAGTAGAATGATCAATTGACCAATTTGATTTGAAATAATTAAAATCAAGCAATTATTAGTAATAACTAAATTGATTTAACTAAAATTAAAGATGAATTGATAATTTAATTACGATTTCAATTAATCTCATAGTAATTACATGATCATCTAAGTGTATTCATCTTGAGTAAAGTGTTAATTGACCAGTTTTATTTAAAATAATTAAAATTAAGACATTATTAGTAATAACAACATTGATTTAACTAAAATTAAAGATGAATTGATAAGTTCAATTACGATTTCAATTAATATGTTGCAATAGATGAGTAATCTATTGTAAAAGACCAAACAGTTAAAGACATTTGTTGAAAATGACCAAACATATACAGACATCTGTTGCAACAGATGACTAATCTATTGCAATAGCTAACTCATCTATTGAAAATTATCCAACAAATATAGACATCTATTGCAACAGATGACTAAATTGTTGCAACATATGACTCATCTATTTGAAATTATTAAATAGATAAGATATATGTGAACTCAGAACCAAAATGAGCCACAGAATTTAAAAAGTCCAAAATAGGTCACCTATTTAAAAAGTTATCAAAATAGGCTAAACGTATTAATTTATTACGTTTTCTATTTTTTTCTTAACGATCAATTAACGGAGTTGACTTTTACAATTTCTTACGTTTTATATTTTTTTGTAAAACTTAAAATTTTTTTACGTTTTATAAAAAAAATATAAAACATAAGAATTTCTTACATTTTACACGACTATCAAGGGGAAAAATGCAGTGAATTATCAA
>NW_025849504.1:0-1046 GCF_002878395.1 Capsicum annuum
CTTGTGTTTTGAATATAGTTAAGTGTGGTCACTTGAGATGTGAGTTAATGACTTGAACATGTTTAAGTTTTGGTACTTGAAATGTGGACTTGTGTTTTGAATATAGTTAAGTGTGGTAACTTGAGAAGTGCATTAGTGAGTCGAAAATGAGTGTAGTTATTTGAAAGGTGGACTTGTGTTTTGAATATAGTTAAGTATGATCACTTGAGAAGTGAGTTAGTAACTTGAAAATGTTTAAGTGTAGATACTTGAAATGTGAACTGTTGTTTTGAATTTAGTTAAGTGCGGTCACTTGAGAAGTGCATTAGTGAGTCGAAAATATTTAAGTATAGTTAGTTGAAAGGTTGATATCATATTTTGCATATAGTTAAGTGTGGTCACTTGAGAAGTGAGTTAGTGAATTGAACATGTTTAAGTATAGTTACTTGAAATGTGAACTTGTGTTTTGAATATAGTTAAGTGTAGTCACTTGAGAAGTGCATTAGTGAGTCGAAAATGTTTAAGTGTAGTTACTTAAAATATGGACTTGTGTTTTGAATATAGTTAAGTGTAGTCACTTGAGAAGTGCATTAGTGAGTCGAAAATGTGTAAGTGTAGTTACTTGAAAGGTGGACTTGTGTTTTGAATAAAGTTAAGTGTGGTCACTTTCGAAGTGAGTTAGTGACTTAAAAATGTTTAAGTTTAGGTACTTGAAATGTGAACTTGTATTTTGAATTTAGTTAAGTGCGGTCACTTGAGAAGTGCATTAGTGTCGAAAATGTTTAAGTGTAGTTACTTGAAAGGTTGATATCATGTTTTGAATATAGTTAAGTGTGGTCACTTGAGAAGTGAGTTAGTGACTTGAAAATGTTTAAGTGTAGGTACATGAAATGTGAACTTTTCATTTTAAATTTAGTTTAGTTTGGTAATTTGCGAAGTGAATTACTGACTTGAAAATGTTTCAGTGTAGGTACTTGAAATGTGAACTTTTCATTTTGAATTTAGTTTTGTTAGGTAACTTATGAAGTAACTTTGTGACTTGAAATGTTTAAGTGTCGTTACTTGAA
>NW_025849504.1:1146-2236 GCF_002878395.1 Capsicum annuum
TAGTGTGGTCACTTGAGAAGTGAGTTAGTGACTTGAAAATGTTTAAGTGTAGGTACATGAAATGTGAACTTTTCATTTTAAATTTAGTTTAGTTTGGTAATTTGCGAAGTGAATTACTGACTTGAAAATGTTTCAGTGTAGGTACTTGAAATGTGAACTTTTCATTTTGAATTTAGTTTTGTTAGGTAACTTATGAAGTAACTTTGTGACTTGAAATGTTTAAGTGTCGTTACTTGAATTATGGAATAGTGACATTTGTTTTGAAATTCGGTACTTGAAATGTGAACTTGCGTTTTGATTTTAGTAAAGTGTGGTCACTTGAGAAGTGAATTAGTGACTCTAAAATGTTTGAGTGTAGGTACGTTTTTTCATTTTGAATTAAGTTTACCTTGGTAACGTGTGAAGTGAATTAGTTACTTGAAAGTGTTTAGGTGTAGGTATTTGAAATGTGAACTTTTGTGACTTGAACTAATCACTTGAATATGATTGATTGTGTAGATGGAATCTGATTATAGCTGGATATATCAACGAAATATCGATAATTGAGTGGATGAGGCTGAGAATGAAGATGCGGATGATGAGTTGTAGTTTTTAATATTTTGTATGTTTTATATTTTGGATTTGGAACCTCGATAAATTTTGTAAATATTGTTTGTATTCTTATGGTGGTTTGTTGATTACATATATATGATTGGTGGGATGTGTTGTAGATAATAATCAATGTTTGTAAATGATTGGTGGGCTATATTGTAAATAATTTGATTTTTAATTTTGTATTTTGAAAATTTTTAATATTTTTTTTTTTACAAAATAATCAAAAAACCGACCACATGTGGTAGCTTTTATTAAATTTTAAATATTTTCTTTTACAAAATTATCAAAAAAATCGACCACATGTGGTAGTTTTTTTAAAAAAAAATTTCAATATTTTTTTTTTACAAAATTATCAAAAAAAAAATGACCACGTGTTGTAGCTTTTTAAAAAAACTAATTAAAAAATATTTATAAAAATCGACCACAAGTGGTTGTTAATTAATATTTATAAATTAATTAATAAATTTTAAAATAAAATCGACCACCTGTGGTCGGT
>NW_025849505.1:0-3664 GCF_002878395.1 Capsicum annuum
GACTCTTCGTGATTGTAAGCTTTATGCAAAGTTCTCTAAATGTGAGAACTTTGCATAAAGCTTACAATCACGAAGAGTCTGTAATGCCTGTCGTAAGTGATTGGCATGGTCCTCTTCTGATCTAGAATAAACTAGAATATCATCTATAAAAACTATCACAAATACATCCAGGAATGGCTTAAACACCCTATTCATCAAATCCATAAAAGTTGCGAGTGCATTTGTTAGCCTAAATGACATAACTAGAAACTCATAATGACCATACAGTGTCCGGAAAGCTATCTTGGGTATATCCTTCTCTTTGACCCTTACTTGGTGGTAACTTGACCTCAAATCAATCTTAGAAAAGCACTTGGCGCCCTGTAACTGATCAAATAAATCATCAATTCTTGGGAGAGGATATTTATTCTTAATAGTCACCTTATTCAATTGCCGATAATCAATACACATCCTCAGCGAGTCATCCTTTTTGCGTACAAATAACATTAGTGCTCCCCAGGGGGATATACTAGGCCTTATGAATCCCTTCTCTAGCAAATCTTTCAATTGCTCTTTCAATTCTCGTAATTCTGCTGGGGCCATTCTATACGGAGGAATGGAGATTGGTTGGGTGCCTGATATTACATCAATACCAAACTCTACTTCTCGTTCAGGAGAAAAACCTGGAAGATCTTCAGGAAATACATCAGAAAATTCATTTACCACCAGAACAGCGTGAAGACTTGGTGGCTCTGCTTCTGTATCCCTTACTCTAACTAAATGATATATGTATCCCTTGGAAATCATTCTTCTTGCCTTAAAATAAGAAATAAATCTACCTCTTGGCGCGCTAATTTCACCTTTCCATTCAAGGACTGATTCATTTGGAAAATGGAAATATACCTTTTTCGTGCAGCAATCAATTATGGCATAACAAGACGCCAACCAGTCCATACCCATTATAACATCAAAATCTACCTTTTCTAACTCCACAAGATCAACCATCCTATCACGACCACAAACAGTTACTATGCAGTTTCGGTAAACCCTTTTAGCTATAATAGATTCCCCAACCGGTATGGACACTTCAAATGGATTAACTAACAGTTCGGGTATTCTTTTGAAATTTCCAGAAACCAATGGAGTAACATAAGATAATGTAGAACCGAGATCAATTAAGGCATATAAATCGAATGAAAATATAGACAACGTACCCGTAACCACATCTGGGGAAGCCTCTGAATTCTGTCGATCCGCTAGAGCATACATACGATTTTGAGCCCCGCTAGAACTTGTGGCTCCTCTATCACCTCTAACACGACCCATTGGTTGTGCACCCATTCCTGAATAAGACATCAATGATGATGATGCAACAAATGACCTCGTAGGTCGTGCCATACCCCCTATGCCCCTTCGTGGGCATTCTCTCATCATATGCCCCGACATACCGCACCAAAAGCAAACATTGGTCCCCAGCCGACATGCGCCCAAATGATACCTTCCACATTATTGCATGGCTCTCGAGGAGGTCTCGATTGGATCATATTCCCTTGCCCTTGGTACCACACTATCCGCGAACTCTGACTCTCACTTCTATGCCTAAATTGATTTCCTCTGAACCCTTGGAACTGTGGTGAGGCACTAGCTGCAGAATAAGAAGATAATGGCCTAGGTGGTCTAGCAGAAAACTGTGGTCTGAACCCTCCTTGGGATGCCATGAACTGCCCTGTAGATCTGGCCCTCTTGGAATATCCTCTTTCTAATTCCTGTGTTCTTCTCCTCTGCCTCTGATCTTTCATTTTCTGTGCAAAAGCTTGGATCCTCGTTATGTCCATATCTTTATTCAAAGCGGCAATAGTAAAATCTTTAACCAGATATGGATCTAGCCTATCCACATATTGATGAACTCTGTCATCCATAGTAGCTACAACATTAGGAGCATATCTCGACAAGGAATTAAATCAGAAACTGTACTCCCTCACGCTCATATTCCCCTGATGAAGATTTAAAAACTGATCTGCACGGGCCTGACGAATCTCGAATGGAAGATAATGATCAAAAAATGCCTCTTTGAACTCCTTCCAAGTAGCTGGGGGTGCATCAATACCCCTAGATCATTTCCAATCCTCGTACCAATATATAGCCTCCCCTTTAAATCTATACGCCTCTAACTCCACTGTCTCTCTACCCGTTACATGCATAACATCTAAGGCACTTTGAATTTGATCAATAAAGTCTGTGAGTCCTCGTTAAGATCTGATCCAGTAAAAGTGGGAGGATCCATCTTAAGAAAATCCTGTATTCGAAGGCTAGCCGCCCTATCTGTACCACTAGGACCCGTGGTAGGAATGGCTTGCCCTTGAGCTTGCCCAGGAACTATACGAGTCAAAAGTTGCACTGCATTTCTAAGATCTTGATCAACAACATTAATAGGTGGCTCTGGGGATATAGTTCTCCTCCCTCTTATTTCTTCCGAAGTGGAAGAAGTTTCTGATGCATGCTCAGTTGGAGCCTCACTTTGATTAGCTAGTATAGTGGTGACTTACTAGTCCCCTCTCCGGCAGCCACATCTACTTGCTTATCGGTATTCTTGCTTCTGGTAACCGTCATCATTACTATAATAAGAGAAAGAAATGGATTCAGTGGTCAACTATGACTTCATTTACAATATAGGCTCTATCACACGATCTAAGACATAAAGAAAAAAAACAATTCCTAAATGTCCATAGCCTTCTGTTTATAGATGTGGTGCACAACACACCGATAAACAAAACTCTACGTAGACACGGCTTTGTAGACTCACTAGGATGAACTTCTCTGATACCACTTTTGTCACGCCTCAAATCCTATTGGGGCGGACTGGCACCCGTAACTGAGGAGGCCCGGGAGAACCAGCTCATAACTTTACACTTTCCATGCATACCTCTATGACAACCCAAAATTCGGACAGCATCATGTCGCATATAAAATGAAATAATCACCTGTATAAGCTCGAGCACACATATATATGTATATACAATACTTGGCCATTAGAGCCATCACGTCTATTAACAAAACACCACCTTGACTGTACATTAGGTCTACAAAGCCTCTAGACAATACACAGAGTTTAACTAAGGTCGGGACATACCCCGCCATGTAACTAACTTCTATACAATACCAAAAGTGACTGAATATGACACAGAAAGCCCCGAAGCAAACTGGAGCTCACCAAAAGTAGCTGGATATCCTGGCTCCTACTTGTGCGGTGTATAAGCTGAGGTACCTGTGCCTGCAGCATGAAATGCAGATCCCCCGTGAGGGACGTCAGTACGAAATATGTACTGAGTATGTAAAGCTGTAGATAATCACATATGATATAGGAGAAATCAGAAACAAGTGAATAAATCGTAATAGGAGTGGACCACACTTACTAGAACTTGTGACAACCTGTACATTGTATTTATTCAATCACTTTACCTTCATTCTTATCATCTTGGTAATCATTACTGTACTGTACTGTGAACATTAGGCTACCTCCAATACATATCAACTAGGATCAACCCATGATAGGCTTATGCCCCTGGAATACCACCCATAAACACATAAATAGGGATCGACCCATGATAGGCTTATGCCCCTGGGATACCACCCGATAAGAGAGAACTTCCATCACTTAGTTCAATTAATCTTTGAGATTGTTATT
>NW_025849506.1:0-510 GCF_002878395.1 Capsicum annuum
CATATTTAAGACACCATATTACACAATATCTCTTAATGTTTTAAAATATTACATAAAATCCCGGATTCATATTTACTAGTGATACATATGCTATATGTATCACTGCTTAACATATGTATCACAATTCGAAATTTCGGGATAAAATATAATTAGCAAACTATCCGGAATTTAATGCAATATTGTTGAAACTATTCGGGATTTATGTGTTGTGTGTGTCACTTAAATAATACTGGTGACTTTATTAATAAGTAAATTAGAAAAAAAAATGGATCTAAATATAACATTTTATCTTTTTGTTGTATTTCTGAAAGATAAAGATTGGTAATCTATTGCAAAATATATTCCACCTGTCAGATAACTTACAACATATGGACAATCTATTGCAACAGATGGATATATCAGTTTGCTTTTTCTTTAGCTGTGACGTCTGTTGCAACTTTCTAGTCATCTGTTTATTCAATTTCATCGATTGCTCTCGATGAAATTGAATAAACAGATGACTAGCAAGTT
>NW_025849506.1:610-8657 GCF_002878395.1 Capsicum annuum
CATTTTATCTTTTTGTTGTATTTCTGAAAGATAAAGATTGGTAATCTATTGCAAAATATATTCCACCTGTCAGATAACTTACAACATATGGACAATCTATTGCAACAGATGGATATATCAGTTTGCTTTTTCTTTAGCTGTGACGTCTGTTGCAACTTTCTAGTCATCTGTTTATTCAATTTCATCGAGAGCAATCGATTTTTCTAAACACTTCTTGACCAAATTCAATTTTTGCTCTTGGATTGCTTCTCTTTTTTTCTTTGCATCCTTCAACCAAACTAAATTTTTGCTATTAGATTGAGGGCAAAAATTGAATTTAGAGGTCATCTTGAAGGATGCAAAGAAAAAAAGAGAAGCAGTCCAAGAGCAAAAATTGAGTTTGGCCAAGAAGTGTTTAGAAAAATCTATTGCTCTCGATGAAATTGAATAAATAGATGATAGCAAGTTGCAACAGGCGCCACAGCTGATGGAAAAGCAAACTGATATATACATCTGTTGCAACAGATTGTTCATATGTTGTAAGTTATCTGACAAGTGGAATATATTTTGCAACAGATTACCAATCTATTTATTTCGGAAATACAACAAAAAGATAAAATGTTGTATTTAGATCCATTTTTTTTAATTTACATATTAATAAAGTCACCATTTTTATTTTAGTAACACACACAACACATAAATCCCGAATAGTTTGCGTCAGATGTGGAGTCTGTTGCGTCAAATATGGAGTCTGATGCAACAGATATGGAGTCTGTTGGAATACATAGCAGCCTTGCTGGTGGTTTGATTTGTTCCATCAGTTGCTCCATCTGTTGCAACATCAACAACAACATAAACTACAAACAACAAATAAAAAAACATCAATAACAAAGAAAACAACAACATTTGTTCCAACAACATCATCAACTACAAAGAATCATACATCCTATGTTCCAACACCATCAACAACAAGGGACCGACCCACACAGAGTCCTCCGGGTGCGCGAGCACAGACTGAACTCGTATCGAACTTTATATATGTATGAGGAAATAAAGAAAAAAATGTATATAATGTAATCAGTGAGCACCCATAGTAAGATTTGTTTGGTTAGCCTAGTTGTTGTTTATGGGTGCTTAAGGCTATTTATTTCTTTTGGTCTTGAGTTCAATTCCCACTCAGCACATATTTTTTAAATTTTGGTAACCAACTCTTCTCTTCTTATTCACCTTAAACTTTTTATTTTTTTCTCCCTTACTCCTTGTGTTGATTGTTCGGACTCCACTATTTTTAAGCTAAGAAGCACCCACCGTCTAAACCACACCACACCACAAGTTCCAACAATGCCAAACCCACCAGGAACACCACACCACAAGTTTCAACAATGTCAGCCCCACCAACAACATCAATAACAACATCAACAATAAAGAAACAAATAAAATATATTAAAAAAATGATACTGCCAACAAGGCTTTTAAACTTCTCCCAACAGATGACTTTTTTTCGCATCTTATAATAAAAATTCTAGGTATGTTTATTCAACAATTAAAAGTTCCTTCAAATTTTTTAAATAAATATGATATGGGATAATGGTAATTAAATAAACAAAAAGATGTAAATAAAGTTGCAAGAAGAAGACGAGAATGAAAGAGCAATAGTGAATCATATCATACAATGTCAAAAGGGGGTCAAAACAGCAATTTCAGTCGAGGAATATAAGATATGGATATCGATCGATTTAGATCCGAACAAAAATTTTTTAGAAAGAGGAGAGAGAGAAAAGGTTATGATAACCCTAAAGAGAATAGAAAGAAAAAAGATGAGAGATTTGAAGGAGAGGAAGGGAGAGATGCGATAATTCTAATATCTAGATGTACTACCCTTAATATTAAATGACTAAACAAAGTATATTTATTCAAATTTATATTTACAAAGCATAATTAATAAGGCTAACAAGACTACTCAATGAGATTTTTGAGTTATCCAAGAAATATTTTTTACCGCCTTTAGTAGTACTACTACTTTATCTACTTGGACAGTAGCTTGCTTTAAAATTAAAAGAAAACAAAAAGATTTTCAAACAGATATGTCGTCTGTTGCAACAGATTTAGATCTCTGTTTGAGAAATCCCTGCAGCTCAGTCATCTGTGACAACAGATAGAAATGTCATTTGATAACTAAATCAGAAACGTCATCTGTTACAATAGATATCAATATCTGTTTGAAAATTTTCAACACCTCGGTCATCCATCATAACAGATGCAAATGTCTATTTGATAATTAAATAAGAAATGTTATCTGTTGCAACAGGTATTGTTATTTGTTTGAAATTATCCAACAGCTCAGTTGTTTGTTACAACGAATTTCATTGCACTTGATTTAGGATGAACTAGGGATGAAAGAATGAGCTCCTCATTAACTTAATATTAAGATTAATAATAGTACCTACATCGATCTAGGTGGAGGGAGGGATGAATGAATGAGCTCACAGGGTCAATTACAAATCCAATTAAGTCGTTGCACTTCCATGGTGTTAGTATTGCGTTCATCCCGACCCGAGTCGTCGATCGATCACTATGAATTGAAATGTGTTCTCATTAACTTAATGTTAAGATTAATAATAGTACCTACATTGATCTAGGTGGAATTAGGGATGGATAAATGAGCACAAAGGATCAACTACAACTTCAATTGAGTTTTTTGGCAATTGCATGATGAGACGGTACTGTATTCCTCCCGACAAGGGATATCGATCGATAACTCTGAGACGAACCAATTCTTACTACCTCGTATGTTCAAATAATACCTTAATTGAATAATCTGAGACTAGGGGTGAGTTCTCATAGGGTCAACTACAACTTTAATTGAGTCTTTTAGTAAATGTATGATGAGACGGGACTGCGTTCCTCCCAACAAGAGTCGTCAATCGATCACTCTGAGCCAAACCGATTCTTACTATCTCATATGTCCAACTAATACCTTAATTAATTAATCTAGGACTAGGGGTGAGTTCTCATAATGTCAACTACAATAGATGACAACGCCTATTTGATAATTTACAACAGATGGGTAATCTATTACAACATATGACTCAATCCATTTGATAATTTACAATAGATGGATAATCTGTTGCAACAGATGACTTAATCTGTTTGATAGTTTACAACAGATGTGTAATATATTGTAATAGATTACATAATCTATTTGATTTGATCCAACAGAAAAGACATCTGTTGTAATAGGTTGAGCATTTGTTTATATATAATTCAATTGAGTTCATATGTTAGACTAATACCTTAATTGAATGTGAGTTCTCATAGGATCAAATACAACTTCAATTAAGTCTTTTGTCAATTGCATGATAAAATGGTACTGCGTTCCTCCCGACCAGAGTCGGCGATCGATCACTCTGAGCCGAACCTATTCTTACTACCTCATATGTTAGACTAATAACTTAATTGATTAATCTTGGACTAGGGTACTAATATCTTTATTGAATAATCTGAGACTAGGGGTGAGTTCTCATAGGGTAAACTATTGATTAATCTAGGACTAGGGTGAGTTCTCATAGGGTCAGCCACAACAGATGGCAGATCCTATTTGATAATTTACAATATATGGGTAATCTGTTGCGACATATGACAATTCATTTGATAATTTACAACAGATGGGTAATCTGTCGCAACAGATGACTTAATCTGTTTGATAATTTATATTAGATTCTTAATCTATTGTTACCTAATCTGATTGATAATTTACAACAGATGAAAAATCTGACGCAACATGTTGAACATTTATTTTTTACAATTTCAATTGAGTTCATATGTTAGACTTCTAAATTGATTAATCTAGGACCAGGGGTGAGTTTTCATAGGGTCACCTCCTAGAGTACTCAGTCAACTACAACTTCAATTATTTTATATGATTTTAAAAATTATGCGTCTATTTTATGATTTTAAAAATAATTAAGATCATTTCAGACCAAATTAATATTTTCAAAACTACTTGTCATTCTTTTCCAAAATACAAATAAACCCATACAAAATGTTTCATCATTTCAAATCTCGAGGTCTGGCTCTTTTTCTCTCATTCTCACTCAACAATACAGTACAGACAACAACTACTCAACAAATTTTCTCAACCCTCCACAACAAATCACTTTTCTTCTCATTTTCGATCACATAGGTGTTATTTTTGACCTCATTCTTGCTTGTATCAATTATTTTCCTTGTCTTCATAGGCAACAGAGTTCGAGAAGAGCTCTATATTTGTTTGTTTATTTTTTCTAAAAAATAAGGGCTTTTAAGTTAATGATGAAAAATAAAACTTTTAGTTGTATTATCTTCGAGAATGGGTTTACAATTTTGAGTTTTGATGGTAAAATTGTAGGAAGAACTCGAGAAATCCCTAGTTTCTGTCGCAGTGTTCCGTTGACTGTCGTGGTATAGTTCGATGGTGTTGGTGGTAGTGGTGGTAGTGGTGTTTGTGGTCATCGTGGCGGCATTGGTTGGTGGTGTTTGTGGTGGTGCTTGTGGTGTTTGTTTGTTTGTTTGTTGGCATTGGTTGGTGGTGTTTGTGGTGGTGGCTGTTGGTGTGTCGGTATTCATGGTGTTTGTAATGTATTTTTTAAAATCTATGCATACATCAACTGTAATGTAATTTTTATTTTTCTTTGTCTGTAGGTAAAACGTGCCTTCGAAAAGAAAAGAAAAGAAAGTGAAAGTGGATCAACGTCTGAACACTCAAAAAAAAGGCTACAGTACAGAGGGATTCGGAGGAGCTTCCTGAACAATCTTAGTCAGGGAAAAGTGAAGCTGAGGAGAGATATGAAAACTACGTTGAGGGAGGTGGACAAGGGTCCGTAGATGGTGATGAAGAAAATAAAAGTGAGAAAGAGGAGGAATTGAAGAGTCAGAAAGAGAAAGAGGACCACATTATATGGCTTTCCTTGGGCTTTCATGGTAAAATTAATCACTAATTTTACTCATCCATTAATTTATATTGAATATAGTTATTATGATTTTTTTCTACTTGCTTCCTGTTTACACTTTTTAGGCTTGGGCATTTGAAGTCATTCCTCCCCTCCGAAAGCAGTTAATGGATTACCCAGATGAGGTTTCTCATCCAAGGCTGTTTAGGTGGTTGGCTGTAAAGAGCAACACTAATATTAA
Organism: Capsicum annuum; assembly: GCF_002878395.1. NCBI lineage: Eukaryota > Viridiplantae > Streptophyta > Magnoliopsida > Solanales > Solanaceae > Capsicum > Capsicum annuum. The sequence continues at coordinate 5,759 of NW_025849506.1, forward strand.
GGAGGCAAATCTCTTTAACCCTCCGGATGATGCAGTACGTCATCTTCAAGTAAAATAATTCTACTCAAAGATAAGAAAGATATTGAACAGATGTTATATCTGGAGCATGAGATGTTATATCTGATGCACCAGATAGGACATCTGTTGTGATGGGGTATATCTTACATCAGATTACCCATCTGTTGCTTTGGTTCTCTGAACCCGACTCCTAAAAGATTAACCATCTACTATAAATTATGCAACAGATATTTAATCTGATAATATATCGTTCATCTGTTACAACGTACAGATCATCTGTTGCATAACAGATTACCCATCTTGTGCAGCTGTTGCAACAGATGATTGATATTTTGCATCAAATTATCCATGTGTTGCTCTGTTTCTCTGAACCAGACTCAAATGGATTTTAACCATATACTGCAAACTATGCAACATATGGGTCTTTTTTTCTTAAATATAGCCCAACTGTGAAAATTATTATATTATATGATTTAAATGCATCTGTCTTTTTTTTCTTTTTTATAGGTTGTGCATCCATGGATCGTGCCTACTGAGGAGGAGTTGGTGATGACTTCTTGTATTACTCTTGGTCATGTTGATACTATTGCAGACCCAACGGTGGAGTTAATAAAGAAGAAATTGGCTGGAGCAATAGCCATAAGAAGAGCAGTTAGGCAAGGTCAGCCTAATGTTGAGGCTCTTCGTGACCAACCTTTTACTAAGGCAGATCCGGGTGCTTCTTCTGGTGGAGTTGTTGGTGTTGGTGGAAAGCATGCTGATTTTGCTACCAAAGAATAAATATGTTTGAAAACACCTTTTTTCGCCCTTACACAGGTCCTTCTCACCCCTCTTTACCCTCATGTTCTCATTGCGAATGCGATGAGTGCAAGGACAGACAGAATAAACTCTTTGAAAAAGTAGAGGCTATCTCTAAAGCTATCGAGGAATTTAAATTCAAGAGGTGTGTCATACCATCCAATAAGGTGAGGGAGCCACACACTCCTACAGCGTTGGTTAAGAGAAAGAAAAGAGCAATTAGAGACGTACTCTCCGCTCAGAAATTAAAAGAAATTGCAATTCCTCCCTCTCCAAAAGCTATTGAAGTTCAGGGGCCAGTCAAGAAGGTGGACATATATGCGAAACTTGGCGCTGAAGAGAAGAGGGATCTGCGATAGGCTAAGAATGCCAAGCCAGGCGCACCAGATTACCCCAGGCCTCCCTTTTCCCCCCAAGACTTCCAGACTATAACTGATATGCGTATGCCGTACGAGGACAAGACAAGTTTACTTTTCCTAACCTAGACCTTCTAATATACCCTATGAAGAAGAATCCACGCAACAGATTTCACATCTGTTGCAACAGCTGGGTATACTGGTGCAACTGGTTGTGGTTCTGTTGTAACTTATTATCCATCTGTTGCATAAGTTGCGTTAGATTATTGATTCAGAGAACCCTATGCAACAGATGGACCATCCGTTGCATCTTTACAGTTATTAACCTATTTAAAAATTGTCTTCTTATCTCACAGCATGTTGACATAATTCTCTACCTCATGAGGAAAAGGCAATTAACGTACCGGGAAGCTTATGACCCTGCCGATAGGATAATGGACCTCAATTTCTGCAAGAAGCTCAAGGATAGGTACAATCAACTCAATAGAGAGATTTCAGCCCTTGGCGTGGGACTTGATTTCCTAGTTCCTACGTTGGTCTTAGATGAAGAAGAAATGTTAAGATATGTTAGAAGGGACAGGCCAAAGAGCTGGACCGAGGCAAAAAGGATTTTTGCAGTCATTAGCGTGAACGGCATGCATTATCGGGTTGTTGAGATACTACTCGAGGAGGGAAAGATCAATGTTTATAACTCTAACATATCTCTCGTTGATGATTTCGATCTTTTTCTCCTCGTAGAGCCACTGATGGTGCTGTTGCCTATCTTGTTGAGGGAGGGTAAACTGATGAATCATTTGCCAAAGGAAGTGTTGATGAAGAAATCATGGGATTTTGAAGGTCAAAATAGGGGAATGATCCTTCCAAAATATGATGCCGCTAAAGCGAGCGACTCGCCCGCTCTTGCACACATCGAATGTTTGCTGACCGGAACAGAAATGGCCGAGCCAACGAATTTTCTGTGCGATAATGCTGTGGCAAACCTTCAAGAGGTCTGGGCTTATGGGGTACTAACTGGATGCTTGAAGCCTGTGTATATAAAAGAGCCTGTGAAATAGAAATTTTTAATTTCAAGCACCCTTCACTTTATTACATGTACATGTAGTGGTAATAATTTTTTTCCAATGAAAGTTGAGTTTTTTATAATGCAATAGATTAGATTGTCAATCTGTTGCAACAGTGGGAAGACCTGTTTGAATAATCTAATAATCTAAGTCTAATCTGTTGCAACAGTGGGAAGACCTGTTTGATAATTTCTATGAATAATCTAATAATCTAAGTCTAATCTGTTGCAACAGTGGGAAGACTTGTTTGATAATTTCCACAAATGACCTAAATTTTACAACATATGCCTAAATCTTTTTGATATTTTCCAACAGTTACGCTTGAATATCCATGTGCTCATCGACAACAAACCAGTAGAAAATACACATACCACCATGAAAATTTTAGCAATTAGGCTTCAATATCCATGTTCCCAACAACACCAAACCAGTAGTAATAACGGTAACAATGTAGTATCTTCTTGCTCGATTTTGTTTCTCTTCAGAAGCCTTGAATTTGTTCAACAAACCCCAGATTACACGATTTGCTTGTGAAGAGTGTCGTTCTTCATACCAATCAAAGTAATCGCATCCACCCAATTTTTATAAAAAGGAGAACACAATTACAAAATAATTACAGGTCAATAATTAATTAATTAATTAAATAAAAAAATATTACCTTTGAAA
>NW_025849507.1:0-1962 GCF_002878395.1 Capsicum annuum
TTCTTCTAGTGCTTCTTCTTCATCATATTCCCCATCCTGCTTTATTATATCTTGATTAGTTTGGATTTTAAGGTCAGGCTGAAAATTCCGCATGCATGTCATGTCATTAGAATCAGCATAAAGAGAACTGTGTAAAAAAGAAAAACAAAATATATTAGACACGAAACAAAAGGGACATTGCATTTCATTAAATAAAAAAATAGAAGGGTTTAAACATAGATGCCAACATAACATGAACAAACTAAAATCCAAATTATAACCCTAAAATAACTCGAATAAACAGAAAGAAAAACAAAATAAACTACCAAAACTCCCTCCTGATAGGGAGAAGAGTGACTTCCCAATTATTGAGCCGGACAGCTGGACCTATGAATTGCACGTCTGCCATACTGGTACCTTCTTCTGCTTCGACCATATCAACTTTAAATAAAAGGTTCTGGAAGTCATCAACCAATTCAACTTCAAATTCCACATGCTTCGTAACACCGCTCTTAACAAATGATTCACTGAGTAGTGGCATTGGGCGAGGGAGTGGCCATGTTTCCTTTTTCCTTCCCTTGGCTTTCTTCAGATCTTCAGCCGTAGGCTCAAATCCCAAACCAAACGTGCCCACGTTCTCACTCGGACATATGGGATGAACTATACCATCCAGAGACGCTCCCAAACCCTTTCTTGGCTCAAATACGTATTTCCAAAGTTCACTCACCATCATGATAGAAGCGGAAGACAATTGCGGTCCCGGTATAACCTGTCATTCAAGGATACGATTCACTGGCACTGTATCAAAAATTTGATATACGAATGTCTCCTATACGTTATTTGCTTCAATAAGAGACAAGGGAGAATCTTCGCAGGTGGGAAAATCTCCTTCACCGTGAATAACCACTTCTTGCCTGTCATGCTTAAGCTTAATCATTTGGTGCAGTGTAGATACAACTGCCTTGGCCTTGTGAATCTACGGCCTTCCTAACAACAGATTGTAAGAGGAGTCTACATTCAATACTTAAAACTCTACGGCTAACTCAATAGGCCCTATGGTCAACATTAGTTCTATTTCACCAATGGAATTTGATTTTGCACCATCGAAAGCCCTAACACATACATTGTTGGGCCTGATCCTGTCAGCACCAGTATTCAACTTTTGCAAAGTAAAAATAGGGCAAATATTTGCACCTGAACCTCCATCAATCATAACATGAGTGACATAGAAATCTTCACACTTCACTGTAATGTAAAGGCCTCGGTTATGCCCTGTACCTTCAACAGGCAATTCATCATCAGAAAAGCTGATCCGATTGACCTCAAAGATTTTTCCAACCATTTTCTCAAGTTGGTTGATTGTAATATCCCTTGGAACATATGCTTCATTTAATACCTTCAGTAAAACATCACGATGCTCCTTGGAGTGCAACAACAAAGATAAAAAGGAAATTTGAGCAGGGGTTTTCTTCAACTGGTCTAATATTGAATACTCTGGCAATTTCATCTTTTTAAAAAATTCTTTGGCTTCTTCTTCGGTGATAGGCTTTTTGATAGATGACGGTCTACTCATCGTTGGCTTGGACTTTCTTAAGGTTTCAGGCACGAAGCATCTTCCTGACCTAGTCAAACCCCCTACCTCATCTACATCTTCCACAACTTCTTTCCCATGATAGGTCATCACAGTCCGCCCATAATTCCAGGGAACCCTTTTTCGTATCAACTATAGGAGGTTGGGTCACCGATTTGAGGATAATAGGCGCTGCCAGTGCTCCTTTCACCGTCAAGATGGGCTGACTCAGAGCTCCCACCACTGTCAACTTAGGTTTATCCTAACTTAAATCAACATACCTTCAGGCGCCCTATACTGTGATCAGGGGTTTCTTTATGCTTTCTTGGGCTTTATCTTCTCTCATTCCTTCCTGGTTCAATGACGTTGCTTTCAAAGACTCTGCTATATTCACCGATTTCTCCTCAATGGTC
>NW_025849508.1:0-1686 GCF_002878395.1 Capsicum annuum
TGTTTCATGATTTCCTCTTTAATTTTAATACTTACATCTATTTTAAAATTCCTCAACTTCTGTTTGACAGGAGGGAACTCGGGATCAGTTGGCAATTTGTGAGCCACTAATTTAGTGCTTAAACCAGACATATCATCATAAGACCATGCAAAAACATCCTTATAATCAATTAATGCTTGAATCATTCCATCTTTTAGTTGTGGCAAAACATGTACACTGATTTTAGTTTCCCTAACATCTTCTTGATCCCCTAGATTTGTTGGCTCAGTCTCATTCAAATTAGGATTCAGTTTGTCTTCAAACTGTTCTAACTCTTTGCTTATTTCTTCTAGTGCTTCTTCTTCATCATGTTCCCCATCCTGCTTCATTACATCTTGATTAGTTTGGATTTTAAGGTCAGGCTGAAAATTTCGCATGCATGTCATGTCATTAGAATCAGCGTAAAGAGAACTGTGTAAGAAAAGAAAAACAAAATATATTAGACACGAAACAAAAGGGACATTGCATTTCATTAAATAAAAAAGATAGGAGGGTTTAAACACAGATGCCAACATAACATAAACAAACTAAAATCCGAATTACAACCCTGAAACAACTCGGATAAATAAAAAGAAAAACAAAATAAACTACCAAAACTCCCTCCTGACGGGGAGAGGAGTGACTTCCCAATTATTGAGCCGAACAGCTGGACCTATGAATTGCACGTCGGCCATACTGGTACCTTCTCCTGGTTCGACCATATCAACTTCAATAAAAAGGTTCTGGAAGTCATCAACCAATTCAACTTCAAATTCCACATGCTTCGTGACACCGCTCTTAACAAATGATTCACTGAGTAGTGGCATTGGGCGAGGGAGTGACCATATTTTCTTTTTCCTTCCCTTGGCTTTCTTCAGATCTTCAGCCGTAGGCTCGAATCCTAGACCAAACGTGCCCACGTTCTCACTCGGACATATGGGATGAACTATATCGTGCAGAGACGCTCTCAAACACTTTCCTGGCTCAAATCCGTATTTCCAAAGTTCACTCACCATCATGATAGAAGCAGAAGATAATTGCGGTCCTGGTATAGTCTGCCATTCAAGGATACGATTCACTGGCACTGTATTAAAAATTTGATAAACGAATGTCTCCTCTACGTTGTTTGCTTCAATAAGAGACAAGGGAGAATCTTCGTAGGCTGACAAATCTCCTTCACCATGAATAACTACTTCTTGCCTGTCATGCTCAAACTTAATCATTTGGTGCAGTGTAGATGCAATCACCTTCGCCTTGTGGATCCAGGGCCTTCCCAACAACAGATTGTAAGAGGAGTCTGCATTCAATACTTGAAACTCTATGGTGAACTCAACAGGCCCTATGATCAGCATTAGTTCTATTTCGCCAATGGAATTTGATTTTTCACCATCGAAAGCCCTAACACATACATTGTTGGGCCTGATCCTGTCAGCACCAATATTCAACTTTTCCAAAGTAGAAATAGGGGAGATATTTGCACCTGAACCTCCATAAATCATAACATGAGTGACGTAGAAATCTTCACACTTCACTGTAATGTAAAGGCCTCGGTTATGCCCTGTACCTTCAACAGGCAATTCATTGTCAGAAAAGCTGATCCGATTGACCTTAAAGATTTTTCCAACCATTTTCTCAAGTTGGTTGATTGTAATCTCCCTTGGAACATAT
>NW_025849509.1:0-998 GCF_002878395.1 Capsicum annuum
AACATAAAGGAAATAACTTTACATGCTAAAAACAAATATATCTACCAACAATAAGTTTAAACAAGACATGAGTATCGTTTTTCAAGTAAAGATCTAAACTTTATTCAAATAATCAAAGAATAAGTTGAAAAGGCAAAACATTCAACATTAACTATTCTTCTAAACATAAAGAAAATAACTTTACATACTGAAAATAAATGTATCCAACAACAATGAGTTTAAACAAAGCATAAATACATCTTTTAAGCAAAGATTAAAACTTTATCCAAAATAATCAAAGAATAAAGTAAAAACAGGCACATACAACTATTGCTAGCTCATTTTTATATCATTAACATGAAAATAATTAGAATGTCGATACCACAACGTCCTAGGGCCTTCAAGGCTATCTACAGCATACAATTCCATTAAATAAAATTATATCTACGAACTACGAAAAAAAAAAGATGAAGAAGAAAATAATAATAAAAACTAAAATATAAAAAAGGTGTGTTTACTTTTTTGGGGGCAGCAAAATGAGACTACGAGCTTCGTTGGAATCAACCACCACCGAAAAACGCCGCCGGCAACTCAAAAATTTTAATTAGCCGATCAACTTATGAAACAAAAATTTTTACTAAATAAAAATAACTATTTTTGCTCAAAAGGATTTTTTCACCTTTCTAGCCTTTTTTTTTCTTCATTCTCCCCTCCTCTCTCTAACAAAGTAGTGGTAGTATTTATAGGAAAGAATGGGGTATTTTTTTCCCTTTTCCACCAATGTCGGAGAAGAGTATTTATAGGAAAGCATAGAGATTTATTTCTTGTCATCTACCAATGCGGGACAAAAAACATTTAGGGGGGGTTTTGGAATGTAAAAATTAAAGATAAGGTGAGATGGAAGATAATATAGGGGAAAATAGTACAATGTAGTACAATCTTTGAATTTCAAAATTGGAAAAGGACAAAGTTGGGGGAATAGTACAATTTGAATTTATTTTTTGGTGGGAATTGGATAA
>NW_025849509.1:1098-2297 GCF_002878395.1 Capsicum annuum
TTTTGGAATGTAAAAATTAAAGATAAGGTGAGATGGAAGATAATATGGGGGAAAATAGTACAATGTAGTACAATCTTTGAATTTCAAAATTGGAAAAGGACAAAGTTGGGGGAATAGTACAATTTGAATTTATTTTTTGGTGGGAATTGGGTAAAAGTTATGAGAGTTGTTGAGAATTTTGGGGTTATTTAAAATATAACCCCAATTGGAATTTAAAATTTAGCCATATTTATTTATTTTGACCAAATTAAAAATTAATTAACGAATTGCATTGCAATTATGACCATTTTTCAATTATTGTCAAATCTAATAGATTGGATCAATAAAATTAAAATTCGATACGAATTAATACCTTTTTTGTATCCCGATCTTCTTGATTTAATAAAATGAATGCGTATTTATCCAAATAAATTAATTTTGAGAATAAATTATATTTAAATTAAGATTTTAATCATTTGAATTTACTTTCAAGATAAGCCTTAATTAAATCTGATATTTTTTAAAATAAATATTTAAGTAACAAATTATATAATCTCGTATTACTGAATACGATAGTGTATAATCGCTACTTAAAATGATAAAATCATGTACGAAAAATATTTTAAGTTTTTTTTTTATTTGGATGAAATAATTATTTTGGTTTATTAAAAACTGAAGATACTCAGGATTAAATCTAGTCGTGGAGAGCAAAAATTAGGTGTCAACACTCTTGATTAATCCATGGTGTTTATATTCTAATCTTCAGGCCTCAGTTAAGTGTTGAGTTTGGCGTAGTATTCATTCATACTTTAGGTCCTCATGTTTTAACCCTTTACTGAACTCTTCTTATGAAATGATGCAGTGATGAGCGATTGCTTAGATAGGGGATAGTAAATGTTTCATGATAAGGAAAGATTTTGGCATGCTGGTTCTACGGAAGGGTATAGTTATAAAGATAGGCTTGAATGTTAGGTTAGAGTATTAGATAGTTATCAGAACCCAGCATTTAGTTCCAGTATTCAGTTCTAGTGTGAGTCTCAGTTACAGTCTCAGTTACCATTTTAGTTACAGTCTCAGTCCAGTAATCAAATCAGTAAATCAGTTCAATTTCAAGTTTACTTAACCGTAGCATACAATATTTCAGTACCTTAGCTTACAGACTATTTCTGAACAATGTTATACGCTTGGTCTTGCATTCCCAAATAATACAGTTCTCTTGA
>NW_025849510.1:0-1060 GCF_002878395.1 Capsicum annuum
TTAATTTTATCTTTCTTGAGTCAGTTATCAAAATAAAAATTGTCATTATTTTTTTCGCTCCTGGTCTTTGAGTCAAGTCCGTGTCAAAACAAGTGAGAAAAGATTTCAAAACTGGCTACCAGCTTCTTTAATTGCAGAAAGCAAGACAAAAGCTAGCACATAAAAGAGACATAATTGTGAGCCCAAAAAAGGCATGCAGGAAGTTTTATCAACAGAGAAGTCGGGGAACTCATGGAAATACCAAGGTTCAAAGGGTTTATTTGAGAAACACGACAAAGCAGAAATACTGCATTTGTTTCTGAGTCACACTTAACAAGCTGAGTTTGGGTCAATGATACAGCCAGTCAATTACATATGCTAATGGTTGGAAGAAAAGCTAAATGTGATGGGGGCAGGAGCAATTGCCTCAAAATCCAAAGCCAAAAACTAGCCACCATGTTTTTAAACTCACAAGTTTTCTTTGTATGTAATAGGAATACATGTTGCATTCAGATCAAGGATTTCGGAGCCTAAACATCAAAGGCCGTAATTTCTCACCTCAACAAATGCAAAAGGCTAGGTTGCTGCACAGGTTTGGTAATCAAAACCACGGTAAAACTCATAATTCAAGATCTCTAGGAGACGCGCTTCCTTGTTTTGGTAATTCAAGCAGCTTTGGTAAGGAGACGCACTTCATTGTTTTGATAATTCAAACAACATTGGTAAGGAAGCACACTTACTTGATTGGTTAATTCGAATTTTTCTTCTTTGGTAATTCACTTCCTAACTTAAGTCTTGATTCCTAGAAGACGTACCTTTTAGTCGAGTCATTCACCTTGACTCCTAGAAGATGTACCTTTTAGTCGAGTCATCCCCTTTTATTCCTATAAGATGTACCTTTTAGTCGAGCCATTCCCTTTGGCCCCTAGAAGATGTACCTTTTAGTCGAATCATTTCCTCTGATTCCTATAAGTCGTACCTTTTAGTTGAGTCATTCCCTTTGATTCCTAGAAGACGTACCTTTTAGTCGAGTCATCCCCTTTGATTCCTATAAGACGTACCTTTTAGTCGAGTCATCCCC
>NW_025849510.1:1160-3620 GCF_002878395.1 Capsicum annuum
TACCTTTTAGTCGAGTCATCCCCTTTTATTCCTATAAGATGTACCTTTTAGTCGAGCCATTCCCTTTGGCCCCTAGAAGATGTACCTTTTAGTCGAGTCATTTCCTTTGATTCCTATAAGACGTACCTTTTAGTTGAGTCATTCCCTTTGATTCCTAGAAGACGTACCTTTTAGTCGAGTCATCCCCTTTGATTCCTATAAGACGTACCTTTTAGTCGAGTCATCCCCTTTGATTCCTAAAAGACGTAACTTTTAGTCGAGTCATCCCCTTTGACCCCTAGAAGACGTACCTTTTAGTCGAGTCATTTTCCTTGATTCCTATAATACGTACCTTTTAGTCAAGTCATTTCCATTTGATCCTATAAGACGTACCTTTTACTTGAGCCATCCCCTTGGATTCTTATAAGACGTACCTTTTAGTCGAGTCATCCCCCTTGATTCCTAAAAGACGTACCTTTTAGTCGAGTCATTCCAATTAACTCATAGAAAATGCATTTCTTTAGTTGGGATAATTTTATTTTCAATTTTGATATGATTTCAGGAGCATGCCCAAAGAACAGGGTGAATAAATGGAAAACCAAGAAACAAGGGGAAGAAATTGAAAGTTAAACAGATTGAAAAATAGAAAGTCAGGAGCCCGCCTGCAGAACGGGGTGAAAAAAAATTGAAAGCATAGCAACAAGTTGATGAAATAGCAAGTCAGGAACCCACTTGGAGAACAGGGTGTAGAAGTTGAAAAGCATAGAAACAAGTTGATGAAATAGCAAGTCAGGAGCTCGCCTGCAGAATAGGGTGAAAAAATTGAAAGCATAGCAACAAATTGATGAATAGCAAGTCAGGAATCCGACTGGAGAATAGGGTGTAGAAGTTGGAAAGCATAGAAACAAGTTGATGAAATAGCAAGTCAGGAACCCACCTGGAGAACAAGGTGAAGAGATTGAAAGGCAAGCTACAAGTTGAAGAAAGTGCAAGTAAGGAGCCCGCCTGAAGAATAAGGTGATGAAACACAAGTCATGGAAAGCTGCATAGAGTAGAATTTTTGTAATTTCATTTATGTTTTAACTTGTAGTTTTCATTTTTGATGTAATAATAGAGCCGCGGACCGAAATCTCGATGGGACCTCACTGGACTCTCCAACTCGATATTTTCATTCTCTTTCCAATCCTTTGAGACACCCATGACTTGATTCCCTCATAACTTGGGTAGGTAGGATGTCCTAAGTCAAGACTTGGTGTCCCTCCTTCCTTCTATTTCGTTCTTTCAATAATGGTCGGGACAAAATTCTGTCTTGTTTTCTACTTCTTTGTCTGAAAACATTTCATGTTTACATTCAAAGAGGGCATGCTGTAGACACCTAATTTTGTCCCTCCCAAGTCCAATTTTTTTCATTTTTAGCTCACATTACCACGCACTCTTAGCCACGTAATTATACCCTCCATAAAATGACAAAAATAACAACCCTTAACAAATTTTATCTTATTTTGATCCTATCCTAACAAACTTTATCCTAATCACCTACCTCTACACCTCCTCACCCCACCTACCCATGTGACCTTACCCCCTACCCCACATTTATTTTTCTTTCTAACAAACTTTCTAAAAGGAAACAAAAGGAGGGATCCACAAGGATAAACAGAAAAGGCATATACATACACCCTATACATAATTCAAAGGGTGGCCCACAGGAGAAAGATACTCTCACTAGTAAATTCCACTGAGGAGAACTCTCAATTTTCATTAACGGATTTCCATCAAAAGGTACAAACATCATTCTCACATACACACAACCATGGAGGATTTTCTTCTCCACTTTTCTCTCACCCACACGCACTAACACATACCCACTTCATTCCTCACAGATAGACGTACAAACTAACACACACATATTCGGGCAAAAAGGGAGTTTCCTTGCCTTGGGTTACTGTTTCGGTGACCATTTTGCCGAAATCAGTTTTAGTTCATCATCCGTGATACGTGCTTCATCGAAATCGTCTTCAGGTCATTATTGTTGACCTTTTCAACCCTCGAAATATCCCCCAAATCCCTACGATTTTCTTGATTTTAGAAAAGATTTAGCTGAAATTCTGTCCATTCCAGTCAGCTTTTGTGTTTGGTAGCTCCTCGGAGATCGAACTCGCATAGGTCGTTGGTTTTCTGCCAAAATTTGGGTCTCAATTTTTCTGTAGGCATTTGATTCTAACGTCGATTGGTTCATATTGGGACTTTGCATTGCTTTTTGAATCCATTCGGGGGAATTTTTTTGACACTGATTAATTTTGATTTGAGTTGGGATTTTGTCACTGTTGAGGGTTCCTATTCGAGCTTTTGGATTTGGACCCCTTTAACTCTTATTATCATCATAAATCATCCTCGGAAGGTCCATTTCTTTAACCCTCTTCTTTCCCTTTATTCATTTATTGAAATGGTTGTGATTATGTGTGATGTGATTATTCTTTGTTG
>NW_025849511.1:0-3854 GCF_002878395.1 Capsicum annuum
TTTATCAAGAGTATTTATTTCTGTGTGGGTACTTTCTAAGTTTTCTTCATTAATTTCTTTTTGTTTTTCATTGATTTCTAAATTTTTTGTATTTGTTAATATTTCTGTATATGTTTCACTATCTTTGGAATCATAATTATCTATCTCTGTCTCTTCAACATTTATATTATTTATTTCTAATTCTTTGTTTTTTATTTCCAATTTTTCCTTAAATTGATTTATCTCGTTCAATAATTTTTGTTCTCTATCTTTTTCTTCTTTTTGTTTTTGCCTTTCTTCATACAGCTCTTTTAACATTTGTAGTTCTTTTTCTAATTCAGCAATCCTACTATTTTTAGTTTCTTCTGTTTTTCGTATTTCTTCCGGAGTTTGTTGTTTTATTTTTTCTATTTCCTTTTTTCTATCTATCTCTTCATTTTCTTTTTCTATTCTTACCATTGCTGTTAATTTATCTTCTAATTTTAATTCTTCTTTTTCTCACATTAGATATAAATGTTCACCTATTTTCTTATATCTTCTTCCTAGATTAGAAAATACTATTTTTATTTTTGATCCTTCGTGGTTTTCATATATTTTTTCATCTATAATAAATTCTTCTTTGTTCATTTTATTGTGAATAATTCGTGTTGATATATATATTCTAAACTATCTATTTGTGATTCTAATTTTGATATTTCATCTTTTTGTGTATCTATTGAGTTTTTATTAACTCCGGCAAAGATATTATAATGTAGTCTTTTTATTCTTATTTTTAATTCTTTACGTTTTTCAGAAATGATTTGTTTTAATTCTTTGTATTGTTGTACTTTATTTATTTAAACCATGTTTATAATATCTTGGCAGATATCTAAATCTAATTTTATTATAATTAGGTAGTATGTGCCTCATTCTTCTAGATTTTAAATGGATTATTAATTTTGATTCAATACTAGATATTAATGTAATTAAGTAGGCTAATCTTTGTGGATTTTCTTTTGTTTTATTTAGACTTATATATTCTGAATAATTACTAATTAAAGATTCTTTAATTTTTCTAAAAGCTTTTCTATTTTTAAATGGTCTTTGTATAATTAATTTAATAGTTTATAGGTAAATTCTAATAACTCTAACATATTTTTTGAATTACTGGGTTCTGATACCAATTGTAGGGGGGTGCGGATATAAAATAGATTTATTAGGTATCTAGTGAATCTATTTTTCTTTGTGTGTGAATATTTTTTAAATTTTGTTTCAATATCTTTTAATGATTTACTTTTTTCGTAAGGTATATTCATTAATTTATTTATTATTTTATCCTGTAGTAATTGCAGAATTACAAATTTCTGTATAATAATTTATCCTAACTGTACTGTAGTGTATATCTAATTCTAGATTTTCAATGTTATTTATTATCTTGTGTTGTTCTTATCGTAGTGAGTTTTTAAAATTATATAAACTATCACATGTACTTTTTTCAAAATTTTCTAAGGTTTCTTCTATCCATATTAATTTTTCTTTTAGATTTTCCATTATTTTTATAATTCTGTTTCTATAATTAATTTCATTATTTAGATTATCTTGATTTTCTCTAGTTTGTCTTATATATTCTAACATCTCTTAATATGAATAAGATCTTTCTGGATAAATTTTTTCGTGTAACTGTTCCAACCAATTTATGATTTCTATTTCATAGTCTATTACTTTTTCTAATATTATTTTCTTAATATCTATAATTTCTATATCTTTAAGTATATATAAGATTAAAACTTTAAGATAATCTAGGTGATCTAACTTTTAAAATTGATTTTATTATAATATTTTGTAGTTGTTTGTTTTAGCCTTAGTAATTCTTGCATATTTTTATTAAGAAATTCTGTGTATTTTATATCTTTATTTTCCATGTATTTGTCTATATTTATTTTCATCTGTTTTTCTAGTAACTGTACGTTTCTCATGTCTTTTTCTAAAAATTCTATGTAATTTATCAGGGTAAGTATTTGTAAGAGTAGTTAGGTAGGTATGGTATATAATTTACTCTAGTCATGTAATATTTACCAAATGCTTTTTCTAATATGATTTTTCTTATATCTACTACTTTTATATCTCTAAGTGCATACAAAATAAGTATTTTAAATTTATCTATCATCACATCAGATAAATAACTATTCATTTTCATAAAATTGCTTTTTTCAAAATATTCCCTTCAACCATGTACGTAACAAAATATGGTCATCTTAGATTATTATATACTAGATTATTCTTAAATAATATGTTCTTCGGTCACTATTAACATGGTAATCCGGATACTTTTTCCCTTAAACAGCGCCTCTACTCTGGTTACTCTCCTCCACGGCTTCTTGCCTCGTTGGTTTCACCTTTAGGATGACATAGTTCTTAGGGATCTTTTTCCGTTTCCACTTTGTTAATAAACTTCTTAACATATTATTCTTCGAATAATTCTACTATAAAGTAACTAATATGAATTTATTTTATCATATCATGATTGTTGGGAATTATGAATTTAGCTATTCATAATCACAAATAAATATACCTGTTCGGGTAGTTTTAATATTTTTGAAGTTTGATCCTCCATAACTTTTTCCATTGAAATATGTCTATTTTTTAATTAACTGAGTAAAATATTTTTTGTGGAATGGAGAGAATATTTGCTTCAACGCATGAAGGCTTGCTTTGCAATGCCTTCGGCTTTCTTTATTTATAGAATGAAATCTTTACAATCTTCACACGTTTTTTTTAAAATGCTAAAAAAACTACTAATAAAAAGTCAAAAAGGCTATTACCTAGACCTATAGCCTTTAGAAAATTCTACAAGTCTAGTAAAGTCTATAAGTCTACATATAGGAACTTACAATAATTACAATTCTTTTACGTAAAGACAAAATCTATACAATGATCATAAATAATTAAATATCCTGTCTCCGTTGATGTTGTCGTATCTGCTATATCTCCATTATTGCTCTTCTTATCTTATTTTTTCAGATGGCATTTTATCTTCTTTTATTCTAGATGTACTTCTGGAATAATGTTATCTTCTCCATTACATCTTGAACATTGGTGATCTGGAAATTTGTGTCCAATTATTTTACAATACCTTATCAATAGTCCGTCCGAAATAAATCCTTTTTTAATTGCTTTTGCGGTAGATTGTTTTTCTGGGTTAAGCAATGTCATTATCCATTGTCTAACATCTTCCATATCTGCTTGTCGTAGCTCTTTTGAATTAGAGTAAATCATTTGATGATCTCTCGAATAATAGCTCCATATTGGGTTTTCATTAGTATAATTATTTGCTAGTTCTTGGATAATTGTAGCTAGTCCGATAAGTCGTTTATTTGCATAGAAGTCGGGTATCTCAATTCTGGGTATCTCCGGTTGCTGTGTAATATCTTCTGGTATGATCATATCTCTAGTTAGTCCTATTTTTACAACTTGTGTAACTGGTTTTATTTTGTCATATAGTATCTCTGCTGGTGCAGTATAACATTTTATGTAAAATAGATTTCCTTTCATTATCCTTTTGTAGGTGGTGAATATCTTGTGCAATTCTTCCATAGCTGTTAATTCTTCTCCGTCTTGGGTGTATATGGTGTTTAACAGTCCATAGTCAAAATAAGTTTTTATTAGGCTTGGGTTAGTTTTTGGTAGTGCAATTAGTTTGTTATATCCTTCTAATTTTTGGGTTATATAGTTGGTGTTTGGTTCTTTGATGTTTGTAGCTCTGGGGTTATGGTTTAAAAAAGTTTGTACTCTGTAGATATTTTCTATGTATTTCTGGACTGTGTAGTTGTAAACTTTTTTATCTTGGTTTAGGCTATCTCGGTATGTAGTAACTTGTGGGGGTATGAACAAGTGGT
>NW_025849512.1:0-619 GCF_002878395.1 Capsicum annuum
ATACTTTCTCCTTAAACAACGCCTCTACTCTGGTTACTCCCCTATCATGACTTTCTTGCCTCACTGGTTTCACCTTTAGGATAACATAGTTCTTAGGGATTTTTCTCCTTTGCCACTTTGCTAATAAACTTCTTAACATGCTATTTTTCGAATAATTCTACTATAAAACAACTAACATGAACTTATTTTATCATATCATGATTGTTAGAAATTTCTGAATTTAGCTATTCATAATAGTAAATGAATATACCTGTTCTGGTAGTTTTGATAATTCTAAGCTTTGTTCCTCCATAGATTTTTCCATTGAAATATACCTGTTTTTTAAATAATCAAATTATTTGTTGTAAACAAGAGAGATTTTTTTGCTTCAATCGTATGAACGCTTGCCTTCCTCTGACCAAATGCTCTTCTATTTATATTTTTAAGAAAACCCATAAACGTTTTACATTTTTACATCTGTCCTAATCTATTACCTACCTACTTTACAAAAGTCTTTACACCTATCTATAAAAGTAGAAAAACTTTACAAAGGTCCTAAATTATTTCTACAAAAGGACAAAACTTAGTAATAGCATTTTGCCAAAAAGTTAAAAAGTAACTAATAATTTACGTAAATGAA
>NW_025849512.1:719-1654 GCF_002878395.1 Capsicum annuum
TACCTACCTACTTTACAAAAGTCTTTACACCTATCTATAAAAGTAGAAAAACTTTACAAAGGTCCTAAATTATTTCTACAAAAGGACAAAACTTAGTAATGACATTTTGCCAAAAAGTAACTAATAATTTACGTAAATGAATTAAGAAAGATATCTAATCTTCCATATGTCATTTTCTAGCATTAACTTGTCTTCTTTATGTCACTTCCTAACATTAACTTGTCTTCTTTTTATTATTGCTTCGTCTTTTTTTTATTGCTCTGTATCTCCATTATTGCTTCGTATCTTGCATCTTTCAGCTGTTGATTTGTTCTTCTATTCCAGTTGAACTTCTGGGATAATATTATCTTCTCCATTACATTTTGAACATTGATGGTCTAGATATTTATGTCCAATTAACTTGCAATATCTGGTTAATAATTCTTCCGAAATAAATTTTTCTCTAATTGCTCTGGCGATAGGTTTTTTCTCTGGATTGAGTAACATCAAGATCTATTGCCTAACGTCTTCCATAACTGCTTCTCGTAGTTCCTTTGAATTTGAGTATACTATTACATTACCTCTTAAATAATAACTCCTTATGGGAATTCTGTTGCGATAAGTGTTTGCTAACTCTTGAAGAATTATGGATAGTCCAATAATTCTCTTATTTGCATAAAAATTTGGTATCTTTATTCTAGGTATTTCTGGTTGTGGAATAATATCTTCTGGTATAATCATATCTCGGGTCATTCCTATTTTTACAACTTGTATAGGTGATTTAACTTCATCATACAATATCTCTGCTGTTAGGAATGTCGTTTTTAGATAAATTATACCCACATATAATAACTAGAACAGATTGGTGGTTTACAACACCATGTAAACAGAAAGTAAGAGCAAAAAGAGTTACTAATAAAATAAGAAAGAAAACTGATTGGATAGAAGGAAGTGAA
>NW_025849513.1:0-40273 GCF_002878395.1 Capsicum annuum
AACAAAAAGAAAAAAAATAAGAAAAAAAAAGATAAAAAGAATAGAATCAAAAAAATGAAAATAGAAAAGAAAAAAGAAGATGAAAGAGAAATAGGTTAGAGATAGAAGAAAGAGAGAAAATCCAAAAAAGAAAAAAGAAAAGAAAATAAAAAAGTAAAAAAGGAGAGAAGGAAAAAAAATGATGATAATTGTAACAACGAGCTTTTTGATGAAATATGTGAAATATGTGTTTCTATGTTATTTAACCGTTTTACCCCTCTCGATAGTTGTATTATGGTATTTTTGGGGTGTGGTGATGATTGGCACAGTTTTCGGTGCATTTTGGTATCATTTATGCAATGTTGTGGTTTTTGATGGCTTCTAGAGCCTTATTTTGGATTTATGCGGATATCTGTTGATCTGTACGACGGATGGCTGAACGAATTGCACCACCACCTCTGAAATGTCGATTTTAGACAAGGTACACCTTTGGTTCGGATCTTGGGCACCCGAGTTCATTTCAACCTATTGGTCAGAAAGTTAGAAAATTAAAAATATGGGTGTGGGACCCACATTTAATCTAAACAACCTTGGATGGAAAATTCAACTTTGTCAGCAGATTTGGAATGTCAATTTAAGGGTGGTGACATGTTTGGTATGATTTTACGGCTTTTAAATCTCATTTCAATGCTCGATTTGAAACATTATGATTTCGAGTTTTGGGGGTCAACTTTGTGAAAATGATATTTTTTTAAAAATCTAATATTTTCATTGAATCCAGAGCATCGAATTTAGTGTGGTCACATAGTTTATTTGCATGTATCGAACTCCGAATGAATCTCGAACACCCCGTCGAAGTCCAGATTAGACTTTAAAAATAACAGCTTTTTTTTCTTGCTGGTGCAGATTTTTCTGCAATATTAAAACAGTTTTCAGGTCATTTTGCTCATTTTTCATCTTGCTTCTTAAGCATTAAACCCTAAAATAGTATGGGAGCTTAAAAATGAAACTTGTGGGAGCTTGAGAAGCAAGATTAACATCTATTTCTTGATTCTATTATGGATTTAAGGTAAGAATTCATTCTTTTCTTAGTAATTTCTTGATTAATTTTTCAAGACCTCAAAAATCTTAGGGCTTGATTTTAAACCTCAATTTCACTCCCTTTCAATTGCATAATGTTTTTATCTTATAATTACTAGTTTTTCATCAATTTAACATTCAAAATAACTTTGATTCTTGATTTTAACACAAATTTTAAAATTTTACCCGGTAATGCTTTAAAATGTTTTTTCCTCAATTTGAACCTCATTTTAAACTCAATTTGACTAGGATTTCAATTGTATATCCTAAAAATATGGGGAACACGTGTTTGAAGTAAAGTTATGATTTTTCTCTTCATTTTCAAAAATTTATTTTGGGGGGTCCGTTTTGACCCCGAATAAAAAGTAGTCAATATGAGTGTCATTGATTTTGTTTTGACACATGGATTCCAAATTTTATGTTTTTAGAGGAGTTCAGGATCGTTCGTAGAAAGTAAGATCGTGGGTTCGAAGTGTAGCGGACTGATTTCAGCTTTTGAGGTAGGTTATGGCTTAACTCTTTCAGACTGGGCTGAGTAATAAATGATGGTACAAAATGTATGTTAAGGGTGGGAACTAATCATGAAAAATTTCTATTTATGTGTTGTGCCCATATGGGAGCCATGGTGGTACAAAATGCATGTTAAGGGTAGGAACTAATCATGAAAATGGTTATCTATGTGTTGTGCCCATGTGAGAGCCTATATGTGATGTAATTCTCGAAATTGAGATGTTATGTGATGTGTGTGAATATGTGGGGTCCTATATTATGTTGATAGCCCTGAATATATGTGAACAATTATATTGTGTTGTTGAAATGCCTAATGTGGCACCATTTGTGTATTGTGATATATTCATACTTATTGGTATATGTGACATATGGAAATTCATGGATGAAATGGAAATAATGAGTGAATATTGACTCACATGGTTATGAAAATATATTATTGTGGTTGGTTGTGGAAATGTGTCATTGTGGTTGATTGTGAAAATACTCATTGTGATTGGTTATGAGCATTACATCCTCATACCATACTTATTCATGAAACATTAGTACCACCGTGGAAACACCTGAGTAACACTAGAAATATCTTTTTAAAACCCTCCCCGAGGGATGTGTTGGAGAGAAGATATTGTAATACCTTATAAAACCCTTTGTGAGGGATGTGCCGAAAAGGAGATCTAAGATATGTGGATTGTATACGGGTTGACAAAACCCCCATGGGTCCTATGTCGGGAAACTTTAGCTTTGTAGGTGTATACGAGGATTGTGCTACATCCCAGAGGTTGTGCAACACCCTCGTGCATCATCATTATCATCAGATACACTGCACTTACTTGATTGTGTTATGTTGTATTGTATTGCCATATTGACTTGTCATTTATGTATTTGTTGTATCTTCTTTTACTTGTATTTAATGATTTTGTTTATACATGTTCTCCCTTAAACTTCTTATATGTGATATAATGCATACTTGTGTTCTATCTTGGTATGATATTGCAATAGATGTGATATATATTAGAACTATTAGTGGAAACGGTGTGGGCTATCATTGTGGGATATTTTCTTATTGCAGGTGGCTTGCCCTTAGTGTATATTTTTTATGCTTTATTTACAACTTTCCTTGGTCAGCCTATGATACCTACTGAGTACAAGTGGACCGTACTCATGCCTATTGTGTTTCTTCGGTACAGATCCTAACTCGAGTGCACCTCAGCTTGCTTGAGTGGGGCAATTGTTGGAGCTTCCAAGGTAGCGGTTGGAAATTCATGCGTTCGAAGTTTACCTCTATATTTCTATAGTAGTTATGTTTTTATTAGTATTCGAAGACAGATATTATTCCTTTGTGGTTATTTTTTGATGTATTTGACTTTTGGATTGTTTTAGTAGTTCTTACACTATTGACACCTAGTTTTGGGCATGATTGGTATTTTGGATAAGTTCTTTCTATATTGTTATAATTACTTGTATGGTTTGACTTCATTCTAGAAGACTTACCTTGGGTATTTCTATTTTTTCTTTCTTTTTTTGGTATCTGTTTATGTGATAAGCTTACTTGTCAAGGTACGCCGCAACAAATGCTATTATGACCCTTATTTTTGGGTCGTGAAAAATTGGTATCAGAGCTACCAGGTTCATTGGTCTCAACGGTGTAAGAACAGAATGTCTACTAGAGTCTTGGGGATTGGTTTTAGATGTATATACCTATCTTTGAGAGGCTATAGGACGTCTTTAGGAAACTTTCCTCATTTTATTCTTTATCGCGCGAAGTTCTTTCATACCTTGTGTTCTGAGTTATGTTTTACTCTTTCTGCGCGGATGGTATGACTTATACTATATCTTATCAGTTGAGAGATACAGTAAGAGATTGGTCGAGGTTGTTTGTCAGTTGTAGTCCCTGTGATTCTCCTGAGATGACTTGGGATCAGTTCATCGAGGCTTTCCTAGAGAGATTTGTTTCTTTTAGTTAAGAGACTGTATGCTAGACGAGTTTAATCATTTAGAGTAGGGTTCCATGGCAATAGTTGAGTATGAGGCACACTTTCATGCGTTGTCCAGATATTCCTATGATAGCATTTCTACCAAATCAGAGAAGATTCAAAATTTGTGAAGGGTTTGGATGTTTTCCTTTAGTTGGTTACATCTCAGATGGTTGTGTTTGGGGTTTTTTTTCAAAGTATTGTGGATTAGGCTAAGACTATAGGGGGTATTCTTAGTAGATCTCAGGGAGGCGCTAAGAAGGCATGATATTTTGGTGAGTTCAGGAGTCAGACCTCTTGAGGCAGAGATTGTAGAGGTTCTCATGGATACTATGGTAGGCTAGTGCAGGTGGTTTTACAGAGTTCAGGTAGTAGACCTTCTAGTTCAGTATTTTAGGGTGGCCGTTCGAGCCCAGTTATACCTTCTCCTATTGAGATTGGTCGTAGAGGTTGCTATGTCTGTGATAAAATTGGTCATGTAGCTAAGGACTATTCCTACCGGGTAGTTCAAACTACTCCTATTCTAATTGTGAGGGGTAGGGGTGCTATCAAAGGTATGAGGGGTAGAGGTAGTGGAGATCGTGAGGGTGGTCGTGGGTCTACCCAAACAGCTAGTGGTCATGGTCAGTGTTATGTTATACCGCCAGACCTAAGGCAGAGGCTTCTGTAATCCCTATTTGTTTCAGACCTGCATCTGTATTATTTGATCCTGATTTGACTTTTTCCTATGCATTTGTGTATTTTGCTTTGAGTTTTGATTCAATTAGTGAGCCTCTTGCCATGCTTATCTACGTAGTAGGTGATTCTTTAGTGGTTTATCAGGTATACCGATATTATGTTGTGACTTTTGTTGGGCATGGGACTTTGGTAGATATGCTTGTGTTAGATATGGTCGATTTTGATGTTAATTTTGGTATGGATTGGTTGGCTTCTTATCATGCTGTCTTAGATTATTTATCTAAGATAACGACTTTAGCTTCGCCGGGTATGCCAAGGATAGCTTGAAAGGGTGCACTTTATTCGGGTCCTAAGTGGATTATATCGTACGTTTAGGCTCATAAATTAGTTGAGAGGGGATGTTTATCTTATTTGGCTTATATTTATGATACTAGTGTTGTTTTACCTCCTTTCTTGGATTCTGTTCGTGTTGTCCATGAGTTTATAGATGTGTTCCCTACAGACTTGCCTCGTATGCCTCTGGATCATGATATTGATTTTTCTATTGATGTTGAGTCGGACGCCAAGACTATTTATGTTTCTACTTATAGAATGGCCCCAGCAGAGTTGAAAGAATTGAAGGATCAGTTGCAGGAGTTATTAGATATAGGAAAAATACGACCTAGTATTTCACCTTGGGGTGTGCCTATCTTGTTTGTGAAAAAAATAGATAGGTTTTTTAGGATGTGTATTGATTATCAATAGTTGAGTAAGGTGACAGTTAAGAATAAGTATCCTCTTCCTGGCATTAATAATCTATTTGATCAGCTGTAGGGTGCTGCGGTGTTTTCGAAGATTGATTTAAGGTCCTATCATCACCAGTTTAGGATTAGAGCTTCGGATATTTCAAAGAGAGTTTTGCAAAGTCGATATGGTTATTATGAGTTCTTGGTCATATCCTTTGGGTTGACCAATACCTCTGCCACGTTCATGGAGTTGATGAACTGAGTGTTTCAATCATATCTTAACTCTTTTATTATTGTATTTAAAGATGATATCTTGGTTTATTCCAAGAGTGCGGTTGAGAATGAGGAGCATTTGCGCATTGTGCTTTAGAGATTGAGAGATGAGAAATTGTATATTAAGTTCTCTAAGTACGAGTTTTGGTTGGAGTCTATTTCTTTCTTGGGTCATGTAGTGACTAAGAAAGGTATTATGGTTGATTCATCTAAGGTTGCAACAGTTCGTGATTGGGATAGACCTACTTCGCCCATCGAGATTTAGAGTTTATTTGCTTGATAGGTTATTATCGGCATTTTTTTGAGGGTTTTTCATCCATTGTAGCTCCATTGACCAAGTTGACCTAGAAGAAGATTTCTTTTCAGTGGTCCGATGCTTATGAGGTGACCTTGCAAAAGCTCAAGGATTTATTGACTTCAACTCCTATCTTGACTTTGCACAAGAAAGGCGTGGGTTTTACCATTTTTTATGATGCTTCAGGTGTTGGGTTAAGTATTGTATTGATGCAGGAGGGCAAGGTGATTGCTTATGCATCTTATCAGTTGAAGCCTCGTGAGAGGAATTATCCTACCCATGATTTGGAGTTGTGCGCAACTATGTTTTCCTTAAAGTTGTAGAGACACTACTTGTATGGAGTCTGTTGTAAGATCTTCTCAGATTATCATAGCCTTCAGTACTTCTTAACCCAGCGAGATCTTAATATGAGGCAGCGTCGTTGGCTTGAGTTGCTTAAGGACTGTGACTTGACTATTCTCTATCATCTGGGTAAGTCTAATGTGGTTACAGATGCCTTGAGTTGGAAGTCGACTAGCATGGGTAGTTTGGCACATCTTTTCACCCAGGAGAGGCCTTTAGCCTTAGAGGTTCAGTCTTTAGCTAAACAGAGGGTTAGACTTGATATTTCGACACTTAGGCGTGTTTTATCTTTTGTGGAGGCTAGATCTTCTTTGATGGAGCAGATTCAAGCTCATCAGTTTGATAATGTTGGATTGAGGTTTATTCGAGATAAGGTGATGAGTGGGGAGGCTAAGGAAGCCTCACTTGAATTCAAATGGAGTTTTGAAGATTGGGGGCTGAGTTTGTGTGCCAAGCGTAGGTGATTAGATTAGGTTGATCTTGGAGGAGGTCTATTTTTCTAGATATTCCATCTATCTAGGTGTGAATTAGATGTATCGTGATTTGAGATAGCACTACTGGTAAGGTGGTATGAGGTAAGATATAGCGGATTTTGTGGCTCATTGCCTATGTTATCAACAGGTAAAGGCCGAGCATATGAGACCTGGTGGATTGCTTCAAAGGTTGCCCATTCCCCAGTGGAAGTGGGAACATGTCACCATGGACTTTGTGACTGGTTTTCCTCGTACATATCACGGTTCTAACAGTGTTTAGGTAAATGTGGATTGATTGATCAAGTCGGCTTATTTTATTTTGGTTCAGGTCTTATTCATTACTGAGAGGTTAGCCCGTATCTACATTCGTTAGATTGTTCATCTGCATGGTGTGCTGATGTCTATTTTTTAGATCGAGGTTCTATGTTCACATCTCACTTTTGGAAGACTTTTCAGGATGAGTTGGGTACTCGGGGTGATCTTAGCACAACGTTTCACCTCAGACTGATGGCCAGTTAGAGCAAACTATCCAGATTTTGGAGGATATGCTTCGCGCATGCGTGATGGATTTTGGTGGCCAGTGGGAGAAATATTTGACTTTAGCAGAGTTTGCATATAATAATAGCTATCATTCCAGTATTGATATGGATTCTTTTGAGGCATTGTATGGTGGCTTTGCCTCTCCTTAGTGGGTTGGTTAAATATTTTAGAGGTGAAATCTCGAGGTACGGACTTCCTTCGTGAGCCTTTGGATAGATTCCGTGTCATTCAGGATAGATTTAGAGCAGCTCAGAGTAGGCAATAGTGCTATGCTGATCGTAGACTTTCTGCCTTGAGATTTGGTGTAGGTGGTCATGTCTTCCTTTGAGTTTCACCCATAAAGGATGTGATGAGGTTTCGGAAAACGGGAAAGCTTAGCCCTAGGTGTATAGGCCCATTTGAGATTCTTCAGGATGTTGGTGGTGTGGCTTATGAGTTGGCTTTGCCACCTAATATATCAGTTTTTCATCCAGTTTTTTATGTTTTTATGTTTCGCTGCTATGTTCTTGATGAGTCTCATGTCATTCATTGGGTTTTGGTTCAGCTAGATGAGTGGTTGTCCTTTGTTGGAGAGCCAGCCTCCATTTTGGCTAGGGATGTTAGACAGTTGCGCTCTAGAGTTATCCCTGTGGTTGAGGTTCAGTGGAGACATTTACCTGTTGATGGGGCTACTTGGGAGGTTGAGTCTGATATGCATAGATCTTATCTCCACCTCTTTGTTGATTTAAGTATTTCTTTTGTCTTTAGTTCGATGACGAACTAGATTTTTAGTGGTGATGATATAACGACCAACTTTTTGATGAAATATGTGTTTCTACATTATTTGACTATTTTACCCCTCCCTATAGTTGCATTATGGTATTTCTAGGGTATGGGGGTGATAGGCACAGTTTCCGATATATTTTGGTACTATTTATGTGAGTTTGTGATTTTTGATGGCTTCGAGAGTCTTATTTTGGACTTATCTGGATATCTTATGATTTGTACAACGGATTGTTGAACGGATTGCTCCAGTAACTCTGAAATATCGATTTTAGGTTGGGTAGACCTTTGGTTTGGGTCTCGGTGCACTCGAGCTCATTTCGACCTATTGGTCGGAAAGTTGAAAAATTAAAAATATGGGTGTGGGACCCACATTTGATCTACCCAACCTCGAATGAAAAATTTGACTTCGCCAGTAGATTAGGAATGTCAATTTTAGTGTGGTAACATGTTTAGTATGATTTTAGAGCTTTTAAATCTCATTTCGATCCTCGATTTGGAAAATTATGATATCGGGTTTTGGGGGTCAACTTTATAAAAGTGACATTTTTTTAGAAAATATGACATCTTCATTGAGTCTGGATCATCAAATATAGTGTGTTTACATAGTTTGTTGGCATGTATCAGACTCCAAACGAATCCCGAACACTCCGTCGAAGTTCAGATTGGACTTTAAAAAAAGTTTTTTCCTTGTTGGTGCAGATTTTTTTGCACAATTAAAACAGTTTTTGGCTCATTTTGCTCATTTTTTATCTTGCGTCTTAAGAGTTAAACCCTAAAATAGTATGAGAGCTTAAAAGTGAAGCTTGTGAAGCTAGATTAACGTCTATTTCTTGATTCTATTATGGATTTAAGGTAAGAATTCACTCTTTTCTTAGTAATTTCTTGATTAATTTCTCAAAACTCCAAAAATCTTAGGGCTTGATTTTAAACCCCATATGGTATCTCGTGCCTTGAGCCGGGGGTCTATCGAAAACAGCCTTTCTACTTCTTTAGAGGTAGAGGTATGGACTGCGTACATCTTACCCCCCCCAAAACGGCTAGGTGGGAATACACTGGGTTTGTTGTTGTTGTTGTTGAACCTCATTTTGACTTGATTTGACTTGGATATCAGTTGTAGATCCTAAAATATAAGAAACACATTTTTGAAATAAAGTTATGATTTTTCCCTTCTTTTTCAAAAATTCATTTTGGGGGTCCGTTTTGATTCCGAATCAAAAGTAGTCAATATGAGTGTTGTTGGTTTTGTTTTGATGCATAGATTCCTGATTTGATGTTTTTAGAGGAGTTTGGCATCATTTGTAGAAAGTAAGGTTGTGGGGTCAATGTGTAGCGTATCATTTCGGCTTTTGAGGTTGGTTATGACTTAACTCTTTCACACTGGGCTTGGTAGTAAAAAATGGTACAAAATGCATGTTAAGGGTGGGAACTAATCATGAAAAATGACTATCTATGTGTTGTGCCCGTGTGGAGCCTATATGTGATGTAACTATCAAAATTGAGATATTATGTGATGTGTATGACTGTATGGGGTCATATGTTATGTTGATAGCCCTGAATATATGTGAATAATTATATAGTGTTATTGAAATGCCTAATGTGATACCATTGGTGTATTTTGATATATTCATACTTGTTGGTATATATGACATGTGAAAATTCATAGATAAAACGAAAATAACGAGTGGATATTGGCTCACATGGTTGTGGAAATATATCATTGTGGATGATTGTGGAAATGTATCATTGTGGTTGGTTATGGAAATACTAATTATAATTGGTTGTGAGCATTACATCCTCATATCATACTCATTCATGAAATATTGGTACCACCGTGGCAATACCTGAGTAACACTGGCAACACCTTTTTAA
Organism: Capsicum annuum; assembly: GCF_002878395.1. NCBI lineage: Eukaryota > Viridiplantae > Streptophyta > Magnoliopsida > Solanales > Solanaceae > Capsicum > Capsicum annuum. The sequence goes on from NW_025849513.1 coordinate 9,500, forward strand.
AACCACCCCCTAGAGATGTACTGAGGAGGAGATATTGTAACACCTTATAAAACCCTTTCTGAGGGATGCGCCAGAAAGGAGATATGAGATATATGGATTGTATATGAGTTGAAGAACACCCTATGGGTTCTTCGTTGGGAAGCTTTAGCTTCATAGGTGTGTATGGGGATTGTGCGCTGATCTCGGAGGTTGTGAGATGACCTCTTGCATTATCATCATCATCATATACAATGCACTTACTTTATTGTGTTATGTTATGTTGTATTGCCATATTGACTCATCTATGTATTTATCGTATCTGCTTTTACTTGTATTTAATGATATTGTATATACATGTTCTCCCTTAAACTTCTTATATATGATATAATGCATACTTGTGTTCTATCTTGGTGCGATATTGCAATATATGTGATATATATTAGAACTATTAGTGCAAGCAGTGTGGGCTACCGTTGTGGGATATTTTTTTTTTTGCAGGTGATGCGCCCTTAGTTTATATTTTGTATGCTTTATTTACTACTTTGCTTGGTCGGCTTATGATACCTACTGAGTAAAAGTAGACCGTACTCATGCCTATTGCGCACTTTCGGTGCAGGTCCTAGCTGGATTGCTCCTCAACTTGATTGACTCAGGCAATTGTTGGAGCTTCCAAGATAGCGGTTGGACATTCATGCGCTCGAAGTTCACCTCTATCTTTCTATAATAGTTATGTCTATTAGTATTCAAAGACAGATTTTATTCCTTTATGGTTATTTTTCTAATGTATTTGACTCTTACACTATTGACACTTGGTTTGGAGCATGATTAGTATCTTGGATATGTTTTTTTCTCATTGTTATAATTACTTTTATGTTTTGGTTTCATTCTAGAAGTCTTACCTTGAGTATTTTTGTCTTTTCTTTTTCCTTTTTGTAGCAGTTTATGTGATAGGCTTACTTGTAAAGGTACACGCGACAAGTGTCATCATGACCCTTATTTTTGGTGCCAGACATGAATACAAATACAATGAACGGTTATGATGTATCCATCATCATCCATGATTTGTACTCAATGTAAAATATAAAATACAACAAAAAAATGAGAATGAAAAAAAACACAAAAAAGGAAAAAAAAAAAAAAAGAGAAGTAGAGGATAGAGATAGAAGAGAGGAAAAAAATGAAAAAAAAATAAGAAAAAAAAAGAAAAAAGAGAAAGAAGAATTATAAATTATAATTTTGAAAGTTAGGCTAGAAACACTCTCAGTTTGCCAAAATATAGACTATTTTTTTAAGTCCCCCTTTTTGTTTTACCTTGGTCTATTTACTCCTTTTCAATATTTACACAACTCTCAACTCCTTCTTCTTTACTCTTTACACAACTCCCGCTTCTCTATTCTCTCTCACCCAACTGTTAAACTATCATTTTGCCATTTTTGATTTCTCTTCTCTCCCAAGGTTGCAACTTCAAAATTGTCGTTACCAAGTAAGTCATTGTCCTCTTTAAATTAATAAGTTGTTCAACATATCTTAGTGAATCAAAATTATTAAAGGAGTATAGGGATATGGAGAGATTTTGTGATAAGGTTAGTGGCAACAAAAAAGTTATTGCACAAATTCTTTTGAATTTTGTTAAAGGCAACAGGCTAAAAAAAAGAACAAGTTGAATTTTTGGTATGATTCTTGCATGTGATGTTGCTAGCAAGAGATGTTTCCAAGGTCGTTAATCCAAACTTCACAAAAATGATGTATTCTTTTAATTTTTTTTTTAGGAATACCCATGGAGAAAGGAGTCCTTTGCATTGACATTGGACTATTTGAAGAAGAAGACCGACATGGAGAAGTAGAAGAAAACACATCTTGAGAAGGAGGGTGGTGCATCTTATGCTTTATTTAGATTCTGCTAGTATATATGATATATCAGTGATTCATCCTATCTATTTGACAGCATACTTTTTTTAAGAATCATAGTTGATTAATTGCTTGTGTTTGGTCATTATAATAGGTTTGGATCTATGAAGTCTTTCTCAATGTTGGGAGACATGTTGATTGATAAAAAGAGGTTTTTAATAATTTTTCTTATTTGGTCGATTATGTATCCTTACCTCTTTCACAACCCAAATTCCAAATAGTGATGGAACCTATCCAACCCTCTGTGATAGGTAAGCCAAGAACTCAATTCCAAATACAACATGCCTAATGTATAAAACTGAAAGAAAATAAGAACATAATAAACACTGAATAATTCCACAAGTAGATTAGTAGACTATACAGTTAAACTTAGATAATCACAGTTCTGGTAGTTACTAATACAAGCCACTAAATATAGAAATCAAGAAAAGATTGAGTATCTCAAAATACTGAAAATGCATAAAGATAAGGCTGGAGGAGATTTCAGTAGTCTCTGAAAATAACAGCAGCTACCTCGAATCTCTAAAGATGCTTAAACTGAAGGAACCACATGAATCAATGTCAAGAAGTCATTGGATCGGTACCTGCACATAAGGTGCAGAAAAAGCAAGGGTATATACGAGACCACGTGTATTCAGGAAGCATCGATGACCGATCTTAATTCAAAGTGGTGACGATAAATACCACGTCAACCATCTAAAATAATAAATCACCTGTACTTAGGAAAATGTCATGACCCGAGGCTACTCCCTAGTCGCAACACGGTGCTTAAGGCCACAAGTGACCCCAAGCTAACACATGATCTGGTACCTGCTATGAGCACTGAATATAATAGTAAAACAGTATGTATAGAAGATAACTGATAAGAATGCTGGTACAATAAATACTGAAATATAATCCAATATGTCTGAAACAACTGAAAACTAGACTGCCTGTCTTAAAGCCTCTAAAACATAAGGAGTTGAAGTAAAAATCCTCAACTAACACTTGAAACATTGGTAGAAAGTGATAATTTAGAGACCCAAAACATAATACATTTCAATTAATGAACGAAATATATGAAGTTGAATATAGGGATGCGCTAAACTTGGGAAGATAACAATTTTACATGGTTAAATTCATAATTTGATAACTTGACATAGTGTTGGTTAAACATGACATGGGTGACTAAATTTTAAAGCATAGAGTACATAACACATGGGAAAATTATTGACATGGCTTGATTTCAAAACTACTAAGAAAAAGCATGGATTAAATTCATAATTAACAATGGATAATTTCACAGAAGAGGATAAAATTCATACTAGAACCAAAAAGGGATTTTGGACTCAATGGGTGGAAGAAATACATTGATGAATACCCCTCATACCTAAGTTGGTTGAATTCTTGAAGAAAACTTAAAATTGGAGCTTGAATGCTTGAACTCTTTGGAAGAAAGCTTGAATTTTTGTTCTTGGGGAAAAGGGAAGGGTTTACGTATGCTAACTGATGAGTACCAGCAAATTATGCCTTCTTAGGACTTTAACTCGTATATTGAACATTTGGGGGTAAGGGGTAAAGACCAAAGTACCCTTTGAACATTTAGTTAAAACACAGGAAAAATGCAGCCTCCGTGCGGAGACTAGCCTCCGTATCGCGGACCCTAACACGGACCTCCAACCTCCGTATCACGGAGGCTAGTCTCCGTGATAGCCTCTGTGGTACAACCCTATCATAGAGGCTTTCTGGCTCCGTGGTCCAAAAATGCCCCGAACTCCTTCAAATCCAAAACTCTTACGGACACCCCTTTAACATCCCTAAACATGTTTCAGCTCAAAAATCAACTTTTCGAATTCAGGAAGGACAAAAATAAATTCCTTGAAATCTTAGGGTCTTGAAAATGACTATGTCCCCTTAAACTTTGTGTAAAATTCATGTCTTGAACCTCTTAAATATGCAACTAAGGGCCGAAACGAGCCTAGAATCTTACAAGGTATTACAATATCTCTCCCTTGGGATTATTCGTCGTCGAATAAAACTGATTAATCTAAGATAATAAGAAAGATAAGATCATGTACTAATAGTTATGAGCTAAATCATGATTAAATAGATGAGTTTGAAACATAATACACGGACTAAACCAATTTTGTGAATGTATAAATGACATGGGGATGGTTATATATATAACTGCAATAGAAAGAGAGAGTCAATTTAAGAGAAACCATTTACCTCAAGCATACGTAGAAAAAATATGGGGATACTTGGCTCGCATATCTGCTTCTGCTTCCCAAGTGGCTCCCTCGACAGACTGATTTCGCCATAGAACCTTAACCAAGGGAACCTCTTTATTCCTCAACCTATGAATCTGGTTGTATCTCAATTGGGACTTCTTTAAATGAGAGACTAAATTTCACATCCATACCCACTAAAGGAAAAATCGAAGATGAATCACTAATACACTTCTTTAGCAAGGAGACACGAAACACCGGATGTACTAATGCCAAATCTACAGGCAGCTCTAACTCATAAGCTACCTTTCTAAAATGAATGAAAATTTTGTATAGGCCAACACAATGGGGACTGAGTTTCCGTTTCTTGCCAAATCTCTTCACCCGTTTCATGGGTGAGATTTTCAAATAAATCAAGCCACCAACACAAACTCAAGGTCTCTTCTCCTCATATCTGCATAAGATTTCTATCGGCTTTGGGTTGTCTTCAGCCTTTCTCAAATCAACAGAAATTTCTCATCGCCCTATAAACTAAATTTGACCCTATCAAAGTAGACTTATCTACTTCAAACCAACCAATAGGAGATCTATATCTCCTCTCATAGAGATCCTCAAACGGAGCCATCTGAATACTCGAGTGATAGTTATTATTATAGGCAAACTCAATCAGAGGTAAGTGGTCATCCTAACTAACCTTAAAGTCGATAACACAAGCCCTCAACATGTCCTCTAAGGTCTGAATAGTACGCTCTGCCTGACTATCTGTGTGAGGATGAAAAGCTGTACTGAGATGGACTTAGGTACCAAGACCCATCTAAAAATCCTTCCAAAAGTGAGAGGTAAAGTGAGTACCTCTATCTGAAATGATGGTCAATAGAACCCCATACAACTTTACCATCTCTTTGAGATAGAGTCTAGCATAATCCTCAGCTGAATACGAAGTATGAACTGGCAAGAAATAGGTTGAATTTGTCATTTGGTCTATAATGACCTATATCGAATCATGCTCACAATACGTACGAGGCAATCTTATCAAAAAATCCATGTTCACCACCTCCAACTTCTAAGTAGGGATACTAAACTCCCGAAGTGTACTACTAGGCCATTGGTGCTCAACCTTAACCTGCTGACAATTAGAACACTTAGCCATAAATTTTGGAATATCCTTCTTCATACCACTCTACCAATAGATTTTTAGCAAATCATGGTTCATCTTAGTGGATCCTGGGTGGATAGAATATCGTGCACCATGCACTTCAGATAATATTTATTGTCTCAAACCATCAACACACGAAACACATAACCTTCCCTGACAACGAAGCACACCATTTCCTCGTTAGAAAAAAACTTCAAAATTCTGCTACCTGACTTCCTCCTTCAACTTGACCAAAATAAGATCCCTATCTTGTTTTTCTTTTACTTCAGCAACCAATAAATTTTTCGAATCATTCTGAACCCATATAATACCTTCGGTTGAATCAACCAGCCGAAAACCTAGCCTAGCAAGCTGATGAACCTCGCATACTAAATCTTTCTTATTATCCTAAACATGAGCAACACTACCCATAGACAATCTACTATGAGCATCCGCTACTACATTGGCCTTACCCATGTGATACAATATACTCATATCATAGTCTTTCAACAATTCAAACCACTTTATCTAACAAAGATTCAGGTCTTTCTACATGAACACATATTGTAAACTCTTGTGATCTGTGAACACATCAACATCAACCCCATAAAGATAATACCGCCAAATCTTTAAGGCAAAGACAACTACTGCCAACTCAAGGTCATGGGTTGGAAAATTCTTCTCATAGGGTTTAAGCTGTCTAGAGGCATGGGCTATGACCTTACCTCTCAGCATTAACACACAATCAAGACCAACTCTAGAAGCATCACAGTACACTACAAATCCATCTGTGCCATCTGGCAAAGTCAAGACTGGAGCAGAAGTGAGTCAAGTCTTCAACTCCTAAAAACTCTTCTCGTAGGAATCTGACCACTGAAATTTGACTTTCTTCTAGGTTATTCAAGATATGGCAGGAGCAATATAAGAAAACTCTTTAAGAAACCGTCTGTAGTAACTAGCTAAACCTAAGAAACTTCTGATGTCTGATGGAGAGATGGGTCTAGGACAGTTTGTCACTGCTTCGGTCTTTTGAGGATCAACTCGAATATCATCACCAGAAAAGATGTGGCCAAAGAAAGCTACTGACCTCAACCAAAATTTACACTTGCCGAACTTAGATAATAACTAACGATCCTTAAAGGTCCGCAATACAATCCTCAAATGGTCTGCATGATCACTTTCACTACGGGAATGGACGAGGATGTCATCTATGAAAACTATGACGAACATGTCCAAGTAATCCATAAAAGTTGCAAGAGCATTCGCTAGTCTAAAAGACATAACTAGGGATTCAAAGTGACCATGCTGAGTTCTGAAAGCTATTTTTTAGATGTCACATTCTGTAACTCTAAACTAATGATAGCCGAATATGAGGTCTATCTTAGAGAAATAACTTATACCCTGGAGTTGGTCAAAGAAGTCTTTAATTCTGGGGAGAGGATACTTATTCTTAATTGTGACTTTGTTTAACTAACAATAGTCAATGTACATTCTGAGAGAACCGTCTTTCTTGCGCACGAAGAAAACTCGAGCACCCCATAAAGAAATACAGGGTCTAATAAAACCCTTATATAAGAGGTCTTTCAACTATTCTTTTAATTCCTTAAGCTCATCTAGAGCTATTTTGTAAGGCAAAATAGAGATAGGCTAGGTATCTGGAAAGAGATCTATTTCGAAGTTAATTTCCCTTTCGGGAGAAACTCTTGGGATCTTCTAGAAACATATCTGGAAATTCATTCACTACAGGGACTGACTCAAGATTCAGAGTTTCTGAATTTTTGGGCTTGACTCAAACGATATGGTATATGTATCCCTTTGATATTATCTTTTTGGCCTTAACATAAGTGGCAAACTGACCCTTAGGTACTGAAGTACTACCCCTCTATTCAATAACAGCTTCATTAGGAAATTGGAATTGAATAATTCAATTCCTACAATCAACTGAGGCATAGCACGAGTGAAGCAAATCCATGCCAAGAATGACATCAAAATCAGTCATCTCTAATTACATAAGATCAATTGAAGTAAATTTCTGAGACACTTTGACTGGGAAATTTCTGTATACCCGTCTGGCTATAATAGAATTACCAACTGGGGCAGACACTGAGAAAAACTCTGCTATTATGTCAGTATTGACACCGAAGTCTCTATCTACATAAAGGGTCAAAAAAGAAATTGAAGATCCAGGGTCTAACAATGTATAAATATAAAGATGGAAGACTTGTAATGTACCCGTAATGACATCAGGAGAACTTTCCTGATTATGTTGAGTTTGGAGAGAATAAATTTAGTTCTGACATTGTCCATTGATGGCATTGGAGGTGGCACCCTACTGAGTAGGGTAGCCTACTGGGGCTGCTGAAGGATTAGCCTGCCCTTGCTGGCGATTATTTCTACCCTTCTACATACCCAATGGGCATTTCCTTATCCTGTATCCTGGCTTTCTACACCCAAAACACATATCACTACCTGCCCTGCACTCACCCTGATGATTCTTACCATACTTTTTGCAAAATGGATTGGTCCTACCACTATTCACGTTACTTTGGGACTTAGAGTCTGACGCTTTATCCCGACTGTCCTGCCTGAACTTAGGCACTAGCACACTGGCTGAAGATGGGGCTGGAGCTAAAAATTTTGGGCAGAACTGAGGATGATTTTCACCTTCAAACCTTGGTTGAGAAAAGTTGAAGCTACCTGCTCTGGCCCTCTTACTCTCTTTTTCTTTCTCTTTGAGCTTCTCCTTCTCAATCTGCTGAGCATGAACCATCATCCTAGATAGGTCCATCTCCTTAATAAACATGGTTGTTCTACACTCCTTGACTACACTATTAGGCATACCAGACACAAACTTGCTCATCCTTGACCTAGGTTAGCCACCATAGTTGGAGCATACCTCGCCAACTAAGTAAACTTGAGTGAGTACTCCCTCACACTCATACTACCCTTCTTTAAATTTATAAACTCCTGAATCTTAGCTTTCCTCAACTCTAGTGGGAAGAACCTATCTAAGAAGGTCTTGGAAAACTCCTCCTACTTTATAGGTCCTGCCTCAACTCCCATATCCTCCTTCCATTTCTTGAACCAGGTGTGAGCTATTTCCTACAACTGATGTGCAACTAAGTCTACACTTTTAATAGATGTGACACCAATAATGTTTCCCTCTTTAGTTATTTTTTTTAGAAGGCATTTTCTGTAAACTGAATGAAAGATGAGTTAGAAAGAGGAAATTCAATAGTGCTAATGCTACGTATGACACGAATACTGAAAGAAGGGAAACTTTTCCAAAAACATCTCGTAGCCTCTTGTCCATAAGTGTGGCGCGCTTCACACCCATGCACAATACTCTACTCAATATGGTTTTCAGACACCCTAGGACACTTTAAAACCTTAGGCTCTAATACCAATTTTTGTAACGACCCGAGGGTACCCCTAGTCGCGACATAGTGCTTAAGGCCACAAGTGATCCCAAGCTAACACATGATCTAGTACCTTCTCTAAGCACTGAATATAATAGTAATAAAATGATAAGAATATTGGTACCATACGTACTGAAATATAATCCAACATGTCTGAAATAACTGATAAATACTGAAAACTAGACTGACTATCTGAAAGCCTCTAAAACTTAAAGAGTTAAAGGTACAAACCCCCAACTAACTCTGATTGTCTGAGATACAGAAATTACTAAAAATAACTAAATAAAACATCTTTTCCTCGATGAATGAGGACTCACCACTATTGCTTCTGAGAGGTACTGAGTTGTCTAAGGTTGATCAGGGAACCGTACGTCAGAACCTATATTATAAGACAACATAGAGAAAAAGAAGAGTATGCGATGAGTACTTTGAATGTAGTGGTACTTGAGTTAGGGACTAAATAAAATACATGCGGACACTAAAGATGGATTCATGTATATGTAAAAAAAATGCAAGACTAAGTAAATCATGAACTGAGATAATCTGAATAACATGAGTAACTGAATGTTTGATAATTGTACCCTTGGTCATGCAAACCAGATATGATATAGTCTGAATACTGAACTAAGATTGTGGTAGCTGACTACAATCGACATGCCCAAATCTGAGCTATCAGGGTCCAATTTGTAACCCCAATTGAAAGGGTGCTAGTACCTTTCCAGGAGTACCAACACATGACTGATGATGTAGATCCACAAGGCTTTTGTCCCAAAGAAAGAAAGTGTCATACCAAACAGACAGGGTAACCCTCATAATATACGGTGGCACCGTAGGTCTAGAACTTAGGAACTGCCACTAATAAGTCATGCCTAACTGATGGGGGAGTTGTCATCCCTACATTTGCTCGATGCTAAGTGTTACTTCCAACTGAATGACACTAGTATTATTATTTGCTTAACATGACATGGTATTGTACTAATAAGTGCTCAGCATGAACATGATAATCTTACTATGATAGTAAAATCATGGTCTAATTGCCTTGTTACTAGAAAATGGAAACATGTAAAAACACATAGGTATCAGGCGTTTATAACCCTCCATCACTAAATGTTATTAAGATACGATAATAACACTTAAAACCTTGGTAGAAAATCATAATTCAAAGACCCAAATCATAATACATTTCGATTAATGAACGAGATATATCTATTTGAACATGGGGATGTGCTAAAGTTGGGAGGATAACAATTTCACATGGTTAAATTTATAATTTGATAACTTGACATGTTATTTGTTAAACATGACATGGGTGATTAAAGTTTAAAGCATAAAATGGACAACTCACCTAGGAAACTTATTGACATGGCTTGATTTTAAAACTACTAAGAAAAAGCATGAATTAAATTTGTATTTAACAATGGATAATTTCACAGAAGATGATAAAATTCATACTAGAACCAAAAGGAAATTTTGGAACTCAATGGGTGGAAGGAACCCATTGATGAATACCCCACATACCTCAATTGGTTGAATTCTTGAAGAAAACGTGAAATTGGAGCTTGAATGCTTGAACTCTTGGGAAGAAAGCTTGAATTTTTGTTCTTGGGGAAAAGGGAAGGATTTATGTATGTTAACTAATGAGTAATGGGCAAATTATGCCCTTCATAGGGCTTTAACTCGTATATTGGACGTTTGGGGGTAAGGGGTAAAGACCAATACCCTTTGAACATTTAGTTAAAACACAGGAAAAATACAACCTCTGTGGCATGAAGGCTAATGTGGAGACTAGCCTCCGTGGTAGAAACCCTAAAGCGGGCCTTCAACCTTCGCGTCACAGAGGTTACTCTCCGCGATAGTATCTATGGCATGGCCCTATCGCGGAGGCTTGCTGCCTCCGTGGTCCAAAAATGACCTAACCCCTTTAAAAAATTTCAAAACTCTTCAGGGGCACCTCTTTAACATCCCTAAACATGTTTCAACTTAAAAATCAACTTTTTGGTTTCGGGAAGGCCAAACATAAATTTCTTGAAATCTTGGGATCATGAAAATGACTAAGTCCCCTTACACTTAATGTAAAATTCATGCCTTGACCCCTTAAACATGCAACTAAGGGTTGAAACAAACCTAGAATCTTACAAGGCATTACAAAAAATCATCCTAATCTAAATGTGATAAAGTGTAGCAGTAATAAAGATATCATAACATGGTCCAAGAAATCCTCAATACAGTGAAATCAAGCAATAAATACTCAAGGACTTAAGAAATAGTACAAAGTCAATAAATACACCTTACTCCATCTGCATAAAAATGAATGTACGCAGTGTAATGAAATTCTTATGTTGTGTATACACCTACCGAGCAATGGATTCAAGGTTAGGAACCATGAGGGACTCACAAAGTCCATGTACTGTGAAGGCATGCACTCTGACCCCAATAATACATTGTTCAGACGTGCACTCTGACCCTAACTAATAAATAGATAACATTGTTCAGGTGTGCACTCCAATCTCATATAAAATAAAATGCATGATGTGAAGTCATGCAACTCTGATCCCAAAACAATTCATATACCATAGAAAATCAGGCCATTGTACTAGCGAATTGGAAAAATAGTTCAAAACATACAATTAACTTATTTTAATCCCTTAAATAACATCAATCACTTCACCTATATGGGTTCTCTATTCTCCATTACTCCCATTATACATAATTAATACATAAGCACTTTGAAAAAAAGTCTAAAAAGCCTCAACTTGCCTCAAATCGAAGTCCAAGTGTCAATTTATCAACTTTTCCTTTCGTAGGGCTTTTGAATGATCAAAATTTATTTAAATACATAATCTCCATAAATCTACAGACTATCACATCAAATTTCAACTAAAACAGATCGTTATTTGATCTCCTAATTCATAATCCTCACTTTAAGAATCCTAGATCTAAAACTCAATATCTTTAACTCTAAAAAATCGGAAGCAATACATGAAAATGCTAACTGCAGAACCCTTGATATTATATCGTTAATGCCAATGATTAGATCGCTCCATCATATTTAGTTGTCATTACCATATGATTATTTATTAATTTACACTAATTCGTCAACACCTTTATTATTAAACTAGGGAAAGTTACCGTGCTTCGCGCGGTTGTGAAATACGTCTGAAGATTTATTTCTATTATCATAATTTTAAGATAATTTAAAGTAATTTTTTTGTATAAGTTAAACAAAAAAGTTGCACTTTATATATAGTATGAGAGAATTCCTCTCATATAATCCTTTGAATAGTATATATCTAATCATGAAATCTCTATAATATATACGTAAGTTGTGAGTTGTGCATATATATTTTAGTGGAATCACTTTTCGCTTAGACGAAGAAAAAAAAGAATTTAGATAAGTATATAATATAAACTTTTCGTCACTACATGGCATGCACAACTACAACAAATGGAAAACTACAAAAAGTATTTGATATTCTATTTATGAAAAATGCTGAATTTTTTTTGAATCTTACAACTTACAAAGTGCAAGTTTATTCACTTGTCATACACATAAAATTCTTTATTCACTTGTCATATATACAAAGAAAACTTTTTTGGCACATACTTATTTATCAAATAGAAAAATAATATCATAAAGTTATTTTTGAAAATTCATGAAAGGAAAAAAAAAATAAAGAGTGAAGAGCATTTTTCAAGATAGAAAAGACATACAATTAATTTCTTTTAAAAAATTGCAAAGTATAAAAAAAATATAGTACGACCTATGAAATTTACAAGAAAAATAAACTAAAAAAAAAAAGGCTAGACTTTAAAGGAAAAATTATTTTTCTTTTATCATTAAAATTTGGCCAGTGAAAAATTTGACATTTTCAGGTCCTCCAACATTATACATAAGCCATTGACTTGTTTAAGGTGGATAAATACTCGACAATGATCGTCAAAATTGCTTTAAATCCTTTCTATGAATTTCTATTTTAAGCCTTTCAAGCACCTGAATTAATAAAATCATGATTCATATACAATACACAAACACAACATAATAAAAGTGACTGGAAAGTGATAGTTGTATATAAACCATAAAGGTAATACCGAATCAATTCTTAAGGTTACAATACTTCTCCGTCAACTTATGAAACATTTGTTGAAGCATTTGATCAATATATATAAGTTTAGATGTGAAATTAGGTGATTAAGTGAAGAATTGAAAAGACAAAAAACAAACAAATTGAATCCTTACAATTTAATATACATAATTATATAATTATTTCTAATAACAATTCTGTTTCAAATTTAGAAAATGCTAATGCCCCTTATCAGCTTTATTTTTATACATTTTCTACTTTAAATCATTACAACTATGTATTTTACTCTATTCAATTAAATTATATCCCTTCTACTCCCTTATTTATTAGATAAGGTTTAAAGATTATAAAGATAAGAAAGTCAAGAGTTGGAAATATTATTATGTAGATTTTAGTGTGATTAAAAGCTTTTAATGAAGGATTTGTAACTAAAAAATTTTGAAAAATTTATATTTAAGATTTTTTAGGAGGAAAAATGTTTAAAAAAAAGAAGAGAAAAAGGCTAAATAGCAATGGAGCTCATAAAAAGGTGTCACATTAAAATATTTAATATATATAGACAACAAAGTTAATTTTATTAGTGATTAGATTACAAAGATAAAAATTTTATTTGAATATTCGAGTTTTAGAAACACATGTTCAAATTAATTGTGTAGTGTAATGGAAAAATAATTTTTTATTTTTTAAAAAAGAAAATCCATTCCTCGTTAACATGAAACATTTATGCATGGTGTGTATCTCTCATCGTCTAAATGATTTTAATCATTTAAAATCAATGAATGAAAAATTTATGATAGAACCTACAACGTAATCTGAATTAATTTTGTGAAATAAGAATTTTCGTTACATTAAAAATAAAATACATCACGTTAGAATGTATCGTCCTAAGGTTTTTTTTCCTCTAACAGACAAAGGACAATTCAAATTTCATAAATAAAATGAAGCACAAATTAAAAAAAAAAATTAAAAGTATCAAAATATCTTTTAAAGAATATAACATTACAAAGAAAATAGAATATTTCATTTCAGGATTCTTGCCATGAAATATTTATTCAATTAGTAAAAGAGAAAAATAAAACGATCACCACTTACCATATAAGAATCACAAGTAGGAATTAAGGTTGTGTTTAGTATGAAGAATAATATTTTTTTTAGAAAATAAGTAGTTATTTGATTATTTTCTTAATTAATTTAAGGCAAATATGTTCATTTGAAAAATATTTTTTAAAATATTTAAATCTATTAAACAGAAAAAATAGAAAAACATTCCTTCCCTTTCATACCAAACACACCTAAATATAAATATTTTCTATGATTAAAAAAAAAAGAAATTTCGATATATTAAAATTTGCATTGCCTTAAACTATCATACTAAAATCTCTATAACCAAAAATAAATTAATGTCAAAAAGTCATTTTGTAGGAATAAAAAAAAAATCACGTAAAAACATATTTATACATCAATCAATTGCAAGAGAACTCCCTTCTCCACTCAAGTCCAGATATTGCAAGGATCCTTTCACTATCTACTGCTATATACTCATTGAAAATAAAAGTCATCACTCCAAAAGTTAATAATAATAAGCAAATCAAAGAAAAAAAGAATTAAAAAATGTATATAAAATTATAGATAGAGGAAAACTTACAGAATGATACGCACATAACGATGAAAAATATGCACAGACAGAAAAAGATAAAGCAATAATGCAAAGACAATAGCCTTAAAATACATGTTCTCTGACTGATAAAAACAAATCAAGAAATTACTAACTAAGATAAATTGTTTTGGTATATATATATTACTGCTAACAAAAAATATAATGACAAAAATTCAAATAACATAAAAGTTAAAAGAGAGAATTACTTTGCCACTTAATTAAAAAAAAAGACTATGTATCTTCTGTAAACACCTAAATTTATCCTTCTCAAAAACTCAATTTAATCCATTTTTACCTCACATTACCATAGATCTTCACCCATGTAATTATACCCCACAAAAATACAAAAATAACAAAATTTTAATAAATTCCTAACAAATTAAATTCTTAATATTCACTTATCGTAACAAACTAACCACTCAACCAATTAAATTTCAACACCCCACCCTCTACTCCACCTCACCCCTACTTTAAACCCCCCCACACTTTATTCCATTTTGTTAACAAATTGACAAAAGGACATGGACAAAAGGACAAAAACAAAGGGTCCCACCGTGAATCTTCCTTTTTTTTCCCAATTCATACGCAGAACACAATTCCATAGGCAGCATACATATACACATTCTGATTTGGAAAGTCACCATCCTTTTTCCTTTCTTGCTCCCAAAGGCATACACACTATATACAACAATACACCCACTTCATCATCAATACACAATACACACCACGATGGACTCCTTTACACACAAATACACATATAATTCACACCCCACTCTCCATTTACAGTACATACGTACACACCCGCGGGCGACGGGAAATATACACGCACCGTCGTCAAAGACCACACAGCTGACCGGAATCCACACATACGCATACACACAGAGAGAAAATTAAGGTTGAAAGATTGAGAGAGGAAGAGAGATCGAGAGAGAATAGAAAAACGGAGAGGAATAGAAACGGAGAAAAGGAGGAGAAGAACGAGTTGATCGGAATAGAGGGATTTTAGAGTTTTCCAGTGAGATCACGTCGGATATCTGCCGGGAAAACTCACCGGAGAGCCAAAAATACAGCAGCAACAATAACCAGCTCCAAAGCCCTCTTAAAATTCGATTAAACTAGTGTCCAATTACTCCGTTGCCATCATTGTCACTGTCCAACGGCGGGTATCTACCGAAAAAGCATTTGAGTCAAGGTCTTTGTCCTGTTTCAGCAAAATATATCATTAAATGGGCGAAAATCCTAGAAATTGGTCTCATTCATTTTAACGAGTCATATCAGTGTTATCTCCGTCTTTTATTTTGGTTAGATTCGGGCTTTGCTTTGCAATGCCGAGTGGTATGAGACTATTTGGGGTCGAGTTTGACCGTTGTTGAGGTTCGGCTCGGGTTTTCGAAACGACAAAGCTCCTCTGTTCAATGAAAACTGATTCCTCAAATTGAGGTCCAATTCCACTCTTTCACTCTTTTTATTTCATTGTTTATTATATTTGATGTGTTGAATTGAATACTGTGTATTGATTTGATCTTTGTTGATGATGAATACGTGTTCGTTTTGATTCGTAGTTGATTCCTTGATTATGATTTGTATGATTTAAATGGTGATGGTAAATTGTTGAAATTTGGTGTAAAAAAGAAATGTGGGATTGGATCATAGGAATTGGTAAAAAGAATGAATTTTGTTTAGTTCTGATTTATTATTATTGGTTATTTTGGAGCAAATACGAATGCTAAATATGATAGTATCATGATTAGGCTATCGAATGAATGGACAAAAGTTTAGGTTCGGGTAGGCAAGTCTAGGAATGATGTTTGGTTGAATACGTGGAATGTTGAATGTGTGTTGAATGTTTTCTAGTTTATCGTATCTGATTCAAGTGTATTCATTTGACAGGAGAATGCCTCGACGTATTATATCTTTAAAGGAGGTTCGTGATCAAGGTTCGAGACATCGGGTAAAGAATGAGAGCATAGTTTAGGATTAGCTTAGAATAGCATAGGTTTATATTTTCTGCATTTTTATTTTTTTCTTTTGACTGTATAATTTGACTGGACACTATATTTTGGATTGTTTTGTTTGGTTTGGTTTGATTTATTGTTTTGATGTGTTTTTGTGTGGTTTATACATTTGTCGTGTCAAATTAACCAATATGCTCCGTCAAGCGATCGTGGTCGAACCACGGGATCGAGGGATTTTTCCTCGGTCAATAGAATTCTTTATCCAAAAACTCTGTTTGCAAATCAGTTTTAAAGAGTTAAATCATTTTGAAAAGGATTTCCCAAAGGTGACTTGACACACTGAATTATGTCAAGTGGCGACTTTGAGTTAATTGTAAAATGAATCTTTTTTCGAAATAATTTTCATCTTTTGTCATTTTAATAATAAAAATCCTTTTGAACTTTAAAATCATATCTTTTGATTAAAAAGGGGCGTGACACCTTTTACGGATGTTGAAGAGTAACCATAGAAATAAAAAAAAATTAAAGAGAAAAATAGAGAAGCCAATGAATCATGAAATATTTTATATTTGTTCATATTATAAAGTGATAGAAAGAATATCAAAAGTTCATACATTATACATAAATGCATATTAAGATAGCTAATTAAGAAGATAATTATAATGAGAAGTGAAAAGTTTAATTGAATCTAATCATTTTTTAGGGTATTTAAAATAAAATAAAATAGATAAAGAAAGGAAAAATCATAAAAAGAATAAAAATAAATATGAAGATATTATATATAGATATTTACATAGAATATAATGGCAAAAATAAGAAAAAGGACAAAAAAAAAAAGAAATAAGAGAACAAATACAAATAGTCGTATCAAATTTTGTATCTAATATGTATTAAAATTTTATTATGTATTGAAATGTAAATTTATATATATATACTAGATGCCGAAGGGCCCGTGCCATATGTTATTTTTTTTATCTCAATTTACGTGACACAATTAGAATTTAGATAATCAATTATACTTTTAAATTTTTTAAAGTTATTAACTATTTTAATTTATAATATTTTTTATGTATTTTTAAAATAAGATATGATACTCTCCTTGTCCAAATTTTTGTGACATTGATAGTCAATTATATTTTTAAAATAATTTAAAATTTTTATTATTATGATTTATAATACTTTTCTTTCTTATTTTAATTTAAGTGGCACTGGTATATTTTCTAGAGTCAGAAAAATATTTTATATCTTTTAAAATTTTTAAGTTGTTAATTATTGTGATTTATAGCATTTTTACGTATTTTTTGGAAATATATTACAGATAATATTTTTTCAGATATTTTAAATTGTTAGTTATTATAATTTATAATACTTTTGATGTAATTTTTAGATAATATATGTTACTCTCCCTGTCCAAACTTTTTTGACATTGATAGTCAATTACAAATATTTTTAAATGATTTAAGTTTCTTGCTTTTATGATTTATAATACTTTCTTCTATTTCAATTTAAGTAGTACAACGTTTAGATGATCATAATATTAATTTTTTAATAATGACTTATAATAATTAATTAGGGGTGATTTAGTAAAAATATGATTGAAGTAGCTGAAGTGAACATGTCATAAATATTTGTTTCACTTTTTTTAATTAAACATTATTAATTTTTAAATACTTAGATGATTTATAATAATTAATTAGGGATGATATTCAATAAAATTGTGATTCAAACAGTGTAAGAACATATGTCATAAATATTTATTTTTTAATTAAATATTATTTATTTTTTAATATATAAATAATTTATCATAAATAATTAGGAATGATATACTAAAATTACAGAGTAAATAGTAAATGAATAATGGGATGTTGTGAAAGAGGATGAATGATGATAATTGATGATATAAGCAAGAGGGAAAAATGGTCCAAACATTGCAAAAGTTAACATGGAAGCTAAGTAAAGTTCTTTTATGGCTAATAATATTGTGTTGTTAATATTTACAAAAATATCCTTATTAATATTGGGTCATGTTGTAAAAGGTAGGACAATGTTAACAATAAGAAAAAGTTAATGAATAGTTTGGTCATTTGAAGTTCTCCATCAAACATGAAGCCAAACGTTCCGACAAGATATTGCATAAAACTTTAACTAAAATGATCAGAAGTCTTCAACAATAAAGTTATTATTATAAGCACACATATTAAAAAAACGTGTGCTTATCCCCACTTATTATATATAGTAATATATATATTGATTCACCTAAAATAATAGTTTCACCATAACTATTCACCTGTGCACAAAACACTGGCGCTATTGCCGTCTAACAAGAATCAACCCTCTACTTATCATATTCAACGATTGCGGTCAATTTTGTCACTATGCACGCATATACATCAATTTTTCATCAACTAAATTACTTGTAAAACCATAAGGCACAATAATAGTAAGAAAAGTTTGACAAGAAAATCATAAACAATCTGAAGATGTACGTAGTAGTTCCACTCTCAACGCAGCCGAGAGTTTGACAAAAAAACACAATATCATCACAGCTGTCGTTCTCCTCGTACTTCATATTCTTTGATGATATTATTTTTATTTTAAGTTAAATCCTTTCCACTTAAATATATTCTTTTACATAGGTCTCAAGAATTAAGAAAATATTGATTTGACCTGTTAACCACCAACTAAAATAATTTTAAAATACCCAATTATTTCTCAGAAAATGTTTGGAAAATATTATGACACTAATCTGAGGTCATCTCCGATTGAAAATTGTTCATGATCGAGCTTAACTTTATTAAAACTGAAGAACTGAATGATCGAGCTTAACTTTATTAAAACTCAAGAACCGAATGACTTAAATCACTTTTAAACACCTCAAGAATCAGTATTTTCTGCCCCTGTAAGTCATAATTCACGTCTAAAAACTACGAGGAGGGTTAAAATAAGACAAATTTATAAAAATAATTTGCAGGATCATTACAACTTCACCCCTACTTTGCGAGAGATGGAACAAAGTTATATGCAAACTCTAGTCTCATACTAGAATGAGTCGAAGGATGTCTCTATTAATGGGTTGAAGGCTGATTTGAGTAATTTCACTGTCATTGAATCATATGTTGTTGATCATGAAGATTTGGATCTTGGTGGTGGGCAAAGAAGGTTAGCTCAAGAGGCTGGTATTCAGTGGAATTTTCTGATCGTGTGTTGAGGATTGAGGAGTGTTTGACCTCTCTTGAGAAGTGTGTGTTGAGTATAAAATAGAATTTGATGATTGTTGTGAATTTTGTGAATGCGGAGAAAAAATGAGTGACAAAAATAAGAAGGATGAAGAAAAAAGTGAATAAATTCAACTTTTTAAAATTTTTAATTCATTCATGACCTGTGTAATTTTACTAATCATGTCAAAAAATAAAGAAAATGTATATTTCGATGATGAAGGGATCCTAAGAGATATTGTCGAAGCTTTGAAGAAGCAACTGCATGTCTTGAAAAGCCAAATCATTAGATTCCCGCTGAACTATTTCCTCAAAATGATTATATCCATAATGAGGATGTCACGATCCGAGACTGTCTCTTAGTCGTAACATGGTGCTTAGAGTCACAAGTGACCCAAGCTAAACCATGGTCTGCTAACACTAAGACTATTGAAGAAATAATACACTGAGCGGAAGTTAAACTAAAATAAATTGATAATAAATAATAATGAAATCGAATACTGAGTATCAGAATTAAGACTGTCCAGGAAGACTCAACATGTTGAAAACCTAAACATCTGTCTGAAAGCCTCTAACTCTTATAAGTTGTTAGGACAAGCCCCCAACTAACTCCAACTTTCTAAAACTAAAAAACTAATGCAAAAAGATTAATATTGATAACTGGTCCTCAAATGATAAGGACTCACTAAATAATGCAACTGATGGTACAAAAACGTACTAAACTCGATTCGAATGATGAGTGTCAGAACCTATAATATAAGATAATATAACATAGAAAAAGTATGAAATCAGTACTTTGAATGTACTGAGTAGGTAAGATGGGAAATGACTAACATAAACTGAGAATAATGCATGAAATATGGTAAATGATGCAAGACCAAGTATAAACATGTACTGAGCGATAAGCTGAATAACTGAATACAAGGTCATGCAAAATCTGAGACTGAGACATAAACTGTGGACTATGGGATTTAACATTAAACAACATAGCTAAATCTGGACTGAGTGGGGTCCAACCTGTAATCCCAGTTGCTTAGTACCTTGCCAAGGGTACGCACACTGAATGGTGTGGATCCACTAAATTGGTGTCTAACTGGACTAGGGTGTCAATCCTAATCTGGCGGATTCCCCCTTATAACCTACGGTGACACCATAGATTTGGAACTTAAGGACTTCTATTAAAAGTCTCAGTCCTAACTGATGGGTGAGCCTTTATCCCTGCGTTCGTACGGTGCTATGCACTACTCCCAACTACAAGACACTGATAACTGATATGCTCAATATAGTAGCATTCTGAAAATAATAATATATGCATAATCTGAAGTACTCAAGAACATGTACCTGAAAATAATAATATATGCATAACCTGAAGTACTCAAGAACATGTACCTGATGTATGCATGAATTCCTAGGTATCAGGTGTCCATAACCCACCAGCTCTGAAGAATACAACTAAACATGACAATATAAAAATATAAACATGATAGAAAATTTAATAATTCAAACCCAAGAATTAACAACTTTATCAATATAATGGGATTTCATGTTTTTGAGTATGGGAAGATACTTAAACTTATGGGAAACACATATTCATGGTTTAATTCAAGATATAAATTGAAGAATTATGGTTCATCGAACCCTAAACTTGAAGGGTGGATTTGACTTGAGTATTGGAGAAATCATTGGGACTCAATGGATGGAAGAAACCCATTGATGAAATCCCACATACCTGGAGATGAAATCCTTGAAGAATTCTTTTGGCAGTGAAAGAACCCTAATTGCACTTTGGGGAAGGAACTCACCCCTTTTTCTTTGTTTAAAACAAAGTGTTGAATGTTATTTTTAACAATGAGAGCTTAGGGTAGTATTTACTCCCAATATTTAGACTTGGGATACATAAAACGATGTGGATTTGGGTTAAAAGAGTGAACAAGGACCAAAAAACCCCTTTTAAAACAGGCATACAAGTCCTGAAATTGTTCACGACAACTAAGGCTACAACTTATAGGGTTTGATCACGAATCGTGGCTAGAATTCGTGACCAGGGGGTGGAATTCTGGGTTCCTCACAGTTATGGCAACAAGTCCTTATGACGACTTGTACAGTCTGACCATGAGTTATCATGAATAGTCGTAGTCAAGAGAATAAATTCTTTGATTTCTTACTATTGTGACGACGGCTTCTCCTGACGACTCGTATAGTCCCACCATGAGTTGTCTTCACTGGATTGAATTTTTTATTCTTTACTACTGTGAAAACAGCTCTTCCTGATGACTCATATCGTCTGACAATAAATCATCATCAGAGGCGTTGTCATTAATAGCTTTGACAGTTCCTTAGTAGATTGGTCATAATTTTTTACCCCGATAACAGATTAAGGCGAGACTGTAGGATTGCAAAGCTAATTCACTTATCTATGTCTTAATAGGATTAGATCTTGAAAACTTGGGGTGTTATAGAGGACATAAGAAATCAAATAAAAGTTTATGGGGTCTATGCTGAGGATGCTTCTAATAAAGACGATGAGCTTACCAAGTCCAGAGAGATTGATGTAGTCTTTGATGATGTTGTTGTTGAAGAAAAGAATGAGCTGACCAAGGAAAAGGTTGATGGTGTCTTGACGAGGTCAATATGTATAGGATTATGTTGCTCATACTCTGTCAAATTCTAATATAGTTTATGATATAGTCACACAGAGATTAAAAGATCTATGCTAAAGATTTGTAATATCTTTATTATGATTTGAGAGAATCAAACTGATGAAAGGTAAAATTGAAATTATATAGATTACTTATAATTAAAACAAATCACTTTTTGAAAGATCAATAATTAAAAAAAGAGTTGGAAATTATTGAATTCACCTGATAATATTTTCACAATAAAATCTTTATCTCCAAATGTATTTGTTTCTAATGGATAATTGATGATTGTTATACAATTATCTTTTGTCAGTAAAAAATAAATAATTAATTAACACTCTGTGAGGTTATGTCAATTAACTGATTTAATTCTAGTAACTATTAAATTAATATTCTCATATTTGCATTGTGCTAAAAAAGGATAAAAGACCTCGTTCGATTAGTCCTTAAATCAATAAACTTATTTGAGTCAATCCCTCCGTGAGAACTAGGACTGAAAGAAATAAGATAAAGAGCCCTTTAACTAATAACTCATTGAATTAGTCCCTCTTTATGAATTAGGATTTAAGGAAATAGGATCAAAGATTTCGGAATAATAAATAACTAAAGGTTACCTTTACTCCACTATTTTACTCATTAGATATCATATATTAGTTTTAATCCATGAGAATTATAAAATTAATATAAAGGTAACTTAGAGATTAAATATATGAAGATAATGATAACGGTTAATTGAAAACTATTACTCCAGCACAGTTTGAAATATAAGTAGTGAAAATCATTAGGACAAGATGTGTTGAGACTGAGATATTATTATAAAAATATATATCAAGCTTCATTAACTATCCCAACAACAAAAAATTACTCCATTATGGAGTAAGAAAAACTAAAACAAAAATAAGAAATATTTTTACAACACGAAAATAATTAGAGAAAGAAACCAAGATCAACTCTTTCTTTCTCCTTAGAAAAATTAGCAAGAAAATTAAAATATTAAATAGATGGTAGCTGGGAGACCTTCCTCTACAACACATGCCTATTTATAGATAAATTTATACTTAGATCTTGATGAGAATTACAAGATATTTTCAATATTTCATGATATCTTGATGAGAATTAGACATGATGATTTATCATGAAATCTTGGCGAAATTTTAGCATGACAATTTTCATGAAACTTTGGTGAGAAATCCAAAGATCTTTACGAGAATGTTCATGATTTTATTTTTCTTGTTCTTGTGTAGTCTTTGATGAATTTATTGTAGATGGATCTTCATTCCTTGTCTTATATCTTCTTTCTTTCTTTCTTTTTCTTGTTTCTCATGCATTCTCTTCCTTGCAAGAATTGTTAGAAAATATAGGAGAATTGAATATATTTATTCATACTTTTTATTTAAAATTATTATTTTTATGTATTAAATACATGACTAATTTATATTCATCAAATTCCCCCATACTTGAATTTTTGCTCATCCCTGGAAAAAGAATTTTGAAAGTAGAATATATAATTATTCCTATTCTTGTAAAACACAAATTTAATCGAACAAATTTATCATACTGTCAAACTGTGTAAATCTTCTGTATCCATCAAATCTTTACCTTATTTCTACTTTTATTTTTGTTCAACAAAAATTGTATCTGCTACCCTTTTCGGGACTTTTCTGAAATTAATAACTTTATATTCAATTGCTTGAGCATTTTTCATCTTTTGTCCATATGCTTGCCCTTTATGTCTATCTCCACTAATTAGACTAAACACTGATTTTTAAAATCTTTTTGGACTTTTTAGGCTTGTAATATTCACTTCAGACTGGTAAGAAATAGGTTGTATTTATAGTGACTTGCCCTTTTTATTTTTTTATTTTAAAAAAGAAGTTTTGGAGAAAAATATTTTTTCTCTTATCAGATTTTTCATATATTTACAATTTATGTATCAATGTGTTTATGGCAATTTATTGCTTCTTCTTTTTCCTTTTTTTTGTATTTTTTCCAAAGGATTTTTTTCATTAATTCTGATTCTTTTTTTGAGAAAAGACCAACTTACTTTCTGAAAAAGGGGCTTTTAAATTATAAGTATGAATGTGCAAATTTAAATTTGACCATAGATAGGTGTGTAAGAAAATAAACTTTTTTTTTTACTTTAAAATGGGTTCTAGGGATATATATTATTTCATTTGATGTGATATTTAGGAAGACTAGGGTAAACAAGGATAGCCTAAATTCATTTTTCATAAAAATAGTGTTGCCTAATATTTCACCTCGATAGACATTCTGGGCAATTTCTAGCATACAACAACAACAAACCCAGTGTATTACAACATAGTGGGATCTGGGAAGGGTAAAGTGTACGCAATCCATACCACTACCTCCGAAGAAGTAGAGAGGTTGTTTTCGATAGACCCTCGGCTCGGGACAAAAGTATAGCAAATAAAGTCATAGTAAAACATGAAACAAGCTAAAATAACAAAAATAAACACCCACAAATTAGTACTATACACAATTAAACAAAATGCACACCTCACTCAAACCCTCCTAACTAGAAGCTCCAACCTATGTACAAAGCCCTACGATTACTGACCAGGCTATACTAAAACACTCATATCTATTGGCTACGACTCACCCATCTGCACTAAATCTCTACCCTAATTTGCATGCTCCATACCTTCCTATTTAGGGTCATGTCCTCAGTAAGTTGTAATTGTTCCATGTCATATCTAAGTACCTCCCTCCAATATTTATTTGGCCTACCTTTACCCCACTTAAAACCATCCAAAAAAAATCTCTCACACCTATGAACTGGGGCATCAATGCCCCTCATCATCACATGCCCAAACCATCTCAATCTCACTTCCCGCATCTTGTCCTCCACCAAAGTCACTCCCATCTTCTCCTAAATAGTCTTATTTCTAACTTTATCTCCTCTAGTAAATCCACACATCTAATGCCACATCCTTATTTCCTCTACCTTCAACTTTTAAATATGAGAGTTCTTGACTGGTCAATATTCTTCTCCATATAGTATGGCCAGACGGACTGCCACTATATAGAATTTGCCTTTAAGCTTGGGAGGCACCTTCTTATCACATAAAACTCCGAGGCGAGCCTTCATTTCATCCACCCTATCCCAATACGGTGGGTGACATCCTCATTAATCTCTTCATTTTCCTGAATCATAGATCCAAGATTCTTAAAGTTATCCCTATTATAAATAACCTGGGAATCCATTTTTAATACTATCCCGTTCTCATGCTTCGAGTCATTGAACTTGCATTCCAAGTGCTCCATCTTGGTCCTACTCAACCTGAACCTTTTAGGCTACAAGGTTTATATATAAACCTCTAATTTATCATTAACTTCCCCCTCCAAGTCTTACCAACAAAAACTACATCATCTGTAAATAGCATATACTTAGGCACCTCTCGTTGAATACGTTGTATCAAAACATCCATCACCAAAGAGAATAAAAATAGACTAAGAGTTGATCCCTGGTGCAACCCTTTCAAGACAAGAAAATGCTCTGAATCTCCTCCCACCGTCCTCATTGAGTCTTCGCTCTATTATACATTTCCTCAATCAATCTGATGTATTCCATCGAGACCCCTCTAGCCTCTAAGAACCTCCAAAGAACCTTCATAGGGACTTTGTCGTACGCCTTATCTAGGTCGATGAACAACATGTGTAAGTTACTCTTCCTCTCCCTATACTTCTCCACTAGTCTCTGCACAAGGTGAATTGCTTCTGTCGTCTAGCGGTCAGGCAAAATTCATACTAAATATAAAAAATAGACACGATTCTCATGTACCTTTACTTGACCACCCTATCTCAAATCTTCATAGTGTGACTCAACTACTTAATACCCTTTTAGTCATTGCAACTCTGAATGTCACCCTTGTTTTTGTATAGAGGAATCATTATACTCTATCTCTCTATCTCTAAGCCTCAGACATCTGCGCAGTCTTGAAAATACCATTAAATAATTTGGTCAGCCATCTCACACCTTTCTCGCCAGTATACTTCTAAAATTTTATCGATATCTCGTTCAGCCTCATGGCCCTACCCTTATGCATCCCGTGAATAGCCTCTATGACCTTCTAAACCTTAAAATATCTATGATAAACGAAATTCTGGCACTCCTCCGAGTGATCCAACACCTCTAACATAATGTCATTGTCCCTCTTGTTATTTAAGAGTTCATAAAAATATGACTAACATCTTCTCTTAATGTGAACGTCCTCTACCAATACTTTGCCATCCTTTTCCTTAATTCACTTCACTTGGTCAAGGTCACGAGCCTTCCGCTCCCTAGACTTAGCTAGCCTACAAACCTCTTTTGCCCACCTCTCTCTTTTAATCCCGCATACAAGCTTTCAAAAGTTATCGTAATCACTAAGTTAGCCTCCTTCTTAGCTAACTTATACTCCTCCCTTTTCACCCGCTTCTCCTCTTCATCCTTACTCTCAACCAACTTAGCATAATCCACCTTCTTAGTTTCCACCTTCTTTTTAACTTTACCGTTCTACCACCAGTACCTTTTTTGCTGGTCGGACCAACCTCTTGAGATCCCCGACAACTCTCTAGCTATCTCCTTGATGTAACTGGCAGCCCCATTCTACATATTATCCACGTCTCCCCTACACTCCCAAACCTCTATCCCTATCAACTTCTTTTCTGTCTCTAGCACACTAAATGAATTTAAGCTACCCCACTTAATTCTAGGTCAACCCCTCTACCCCTCCTCTTCTTACCCTTCTTGATAACCAAGTCTATCACCAAAAGCCTATGTTAGGTCGAAATATTCTCACATGGAATGACCTTACAATTCTTACATAATGCTCTATCCCTTTTCATAAACAGCAAAAATTCAATCTGAGTCTTGGCTACTTCACATTGAAAGGTAATCAGGTGATCCTCCTTCTTCAAAAATCTTGAATTCACTACCACTAGGCCCTTGAAAAATCCAAAAGAGCAGCTCCCTCTACATTCCTATCACCGAAACTAAAGCCTTCATGCACATCATCATAGCCTCGCGGTAATAACCTGATGTGCCCATTGAAATCCCCTCCTATAAAAATCTTCTTAGAGATAGGCAGGCCACTCACTACCTCATCAAAAACCTCCCAAAATATCTTCTTCTCCTACTCTTTCAAGCCCACCTGCGGTGCATATGCACTATAAATATACAGAATAAACCCTTCGTTAACCAACTTAATTGTCATCAACTTATCGATGACCCTCTTAACCTCCATTAACTGCCTCATAAACTCCTAAGCTCTTCGTCTAATAAGATACCTACACCATTCTTATGAACCTCGCTTCCTGAGTATCACAACTTGTACCCATCCACATCCCTAGCCTTAGAACCTACCCACTTGATCTCTTGGACTCACGTAATATTGATCTTTCTCTTTCTAAGAATCTTTACGAGCACTATGGACATACCTTAAAGAGTCCATATATTTCAAGACCCTACCCTCAACCTATCAACTCCTGCATCATGCTTACCCCTACCACCCCTCACCCCATACTCCAAACCTTACCCAACACCAAACATTAGCCCAACCCAACCCTGCCCTATCCTCTTCCCCTACATCCAAAACTAATCCTAACCCCCTAAGACATGATCCTAGCCTACCATCAACCACTAATGCCACTGCTCAAAAAATAGAGCAAAAGAAATAATAGGCACATTATAAGGCCAAATAACCTAAAACAACAATCAATAGATACCAATACAAGAAAGTAAACAGTCCCAAAAAAAATTAAAAAGAAGTCCAGAGATAAGAAATAGTGAGATAAATAAATATTAAATATTAGAAGTCATTGGAGTACACTTATAGATTAAGGACTCTTCTCTTGCTTATTTTGTCAGATTTTGGCAATAAGGTACAGAAATTGATCGTCAGAATAATGTCCCCGAAGCTTCGCCGGAAGATACCGGATAAAATCTGGTCTAGATATTTCCAAGCTTGGTGGAACAAGAACCTTCTTTTGTCGATTTTCTGATCAATCCGACCTGAACGGTTATGGACAAATTTTTTTATCTTTTTTATTCTCGCATGTGGTCGGTGCGGTTGCTGACTTACCGTCGCTGGAGTCGAATGATTATAAATTCTACTTTTTTTAATCATAATACTTTTCAATTTTAAGACATCTTATCAAGTGTTGAAGATATTAGTTCTTGCCTTTACAAAAATTAAGTCACAAACAAAGAAGCTATATGATAAATATAGAAAAATATATATTTGACATGGCATGATGAGAATTTGTTTTGATAATTAGCATTGCACAAAAGGCATAATTATAACATAATATATATATATATATATGTATATAGATATATATGAAAAAAATCTTTAAGAAAAAACTTCTTGGCTTTCAAATATACAACTGCAGAAGAAAGCTTGAAAGAAACTGCATACATACTTCATAAATTATAGTCTAGTTTTTATATGAATTAGATAGTTACCTGCGCGAATTAAATAATTTTCTTAAGTTCATTGGACTTATGAGGCTCCATTGCTTCACTCTCAATGGGTACGAAATTTCTCTTAATTTTCTTTTAAAAAAAGAAAATTATTTTCTTGAACATCTTGAAAATACAAAAAAAGAAGTAAAAATTAATAAACCTGTTTAAGAAAAAATAACAACATTAATAGTATAAAAACAACAACAACACATTGATAAAGATAAAAATAACAACATTAGTAAAATTAACAACTGAAGTGAAAATACCATTTGTAGCAACCACATACACATATGTCACATTACCTTTCTTGATCCTTATATAAACAAAAGTTAGCAAAAGTAAATACCATATGTATATAATGGTATTTAAAAGATAAGACCTACCAAATCATAGAAATGGTTTGTATTATCCTTACAAAAAGATTGGATCAACAAAAATTATAAGAACTTAATTTCTCCATACTTGGCCATTCATCCTTCCGGATTAAAATAACTTCAGTATTTCATCATTCATTTGTTATTTTCTTCCTCCAAATTCATTTCATGAACTCCTTTTCTTTTCTTTTATGGATTGACATTTATGCTTGTGGAGAGAATGGTGTGAAAGTTGTGAGATCATTCAAATTAGAAAAAGATTGGAAAGTGAAGGAAGAGGTGGTAGAGATGATGATGCAATTTATGAGAAATCTATTTCCTCATCAACAATGAGAAAATTAGGAAGTAAACAAGTAGATGGATCAACAAAATTAGGTAAAACACTTCCATCATCGGATTAGTGTAATCCCAATTTGTCAAATCACTTGAAAGATTAGTTGTGAATTCCATTGGTGCTTCTCCATCTAACTTTTGAAACGTATTTTTTTCATTTCGTCAATTCCTACCCTCAATTTTTCCTCTAAGATTATTTTCATTTCCTCACATTTCATCATCATTTTTTCCATCAACTTTTTTTCCATTTCAAAAAGTTTCAGTAATATTTTTCCCATAGCTTGCAAAATCATCTTCTCATTCTTTCTATTTTTTTTTATCTTTAATTTCTTCACATTTTTTTCAAAGTGACTTACTTATGAATTCGTTAGATTCAACACTTGATTTTAAACTTGGAATAATCCCGACATGTTGGATCAACAAAGTAATTATTGAAGGAAATCACCACATCCGAACAATAGAATCATACTGTCACTTTTTGATATTGGTGTTGATAAGGTTATTAAAATCAAAGTATTTCTTAGAATAAAGAACATAGAGTAGAGCAAGTCTAGGTATATCAACCTTAGACAAATTAGTGTCAGAAATTAATCTACTACTTAAAAGAATCAATAATGGTCTTGCCTCCTTTTTTATAATATGTCCATTAAGATAAAGTTTCTTATCATTTGATGAGAAGCTTCAATCGGCACCATAGGGACACAAACACTTTTCAATCAATTGCAAATTTGAATTATCACAAAATATTATTTTAACACTATCATTCATTGTAGGCAAATGAAACACCTTGTTAATAGTTATTGGAGAAAAATCTACTAGTACATGAGAAATATTTTTAGTCTCATCTTAATTTTTTTTGTAAAATTCTCTCTAAGAGGTATGTTGAATTTCCTGGGTGATTTTGCAAATGCATTTCATTGAAAATGTTCATCTTCTCCATTTTTTTTGTTGAAAATTAATCTTTTTTTTGAAATTTCATGGCAAAATAAATTTTTACTAATCCAGCATTCAGAGGATATGCTTGAAATTTTAAAAGTCATTTGAGAAGGAAATAAATAAAAAGAAAAAAATATGAAGAATAGAAGTGACTAAAGGTATAATGAGAAAAAGATAAACATGATAGTTAAACTAAAGACTTAAGTCATTGATCGGACCCTAAATTTATTTCAAAACTTCACTTGTAACCCTCAACTAATACTGGTACATATCAGACACCTCAATTGCTTAAAATTGATATATATCAGACACAAAATTCTGATTTGACAAGGAAAGTGTATTAGGTGCGTGTATCGAAGAGTAAATAGTATTTTACTTTTTTTATTTAAAAAATTATACTTAAATTATTTTATTAATATAATTTTTAATTATCATAATTTCTTAATTTAGAAAAAAAAAAAAAGCACAA